>NC_047033.1:300000-417473 GCF_902652985.1 Pecten maximus
ACCTCTAAGTTTCTCTAAGTGATAGATTTACCATCTCTAAGTTCATCTAAGTGATAGATTTACCACTTCTAAGTTCCTCTAAGTGATAGATTTACCACCTCTAAGTTCCTCTAAGTGATAGATTTACCACTTCTAAGTTCCTCTAAGTGATGGATTTACCACCTCTAAGTGATAGATTTACCATCTCTAAGTTCCTCTAAGTTATAGATTTACCACCTCTAAGTTCCTCTAAGTGATAGATTTACCACCTCTAAATTCCTCAAAGTGATGGATTTACCATCTCTAAGTTCCTCTAAGTGATAGATTTACCACATCTAAGTTCCTCTAAGTGATAGATTTACCACTTCTAAGTTCCTCTAAGTGATAGATTTACCACCTCTAAGTTCCTCTAAGTGATGGATTTACCATTTGTAAGTTCCTCTAAGTGATATATTTACCATCTCTAAGTTCCTCTAAGTGATAGATTTACCACCTCTAAGTTCCTCTAAGTGATAGATTTACCATCTCTAAGTTCCTCTAAGTTATAGATTTACCACCTGTAAGTTCCTCTATGTGATAGATTTACCACTTCTAAGTTCCTCTAAGTGATAGATTTACCACCTCTAAGTTCCTCTAAGTGATAGATTTACCACCTCTAAGTTCCTCTAAGTGATAGATTTACCATTTCTAAGTTCCTCTAAGTGATAGATTTACCACCTCTAAGTTCCTCTAAGTGATATATTTACCACCTCTAAGTTTCTCTAAGTGATAGATTTACCATCTCTAAGTTCCTCTAAGTGATATATTTACCACCTCTAAGTTTCTCTAAGTGATAGATTTACCACCTCTAAGTTCCTCTAAGTGATAGATTTACCATCTCTAAGTTCCTCTAAGTGATAGATTTACCATTTCTAAGTTCCTCTAAGTGATAGATTTACCACCTCGAAGTTTCTCTAAGTGATAGATTTACCACCTCTAAGTTCCTCTAAGTGATAGATTTACCATCTCTAAGTTCCTCTAAGTGATAGATTTACCACATCTAAGTTCCTCTATGTGATATATTTACCATCTCTAAGTTCCTCTAAGTGATAGATTTATCACCTCTAAGTTCCTCTAAGTGATGGATTTACCATCTCTAAGTTCCTCTAAGTGATAGATTTACCATCTCTAAGTTTCTCTAAGTGATAGATTTACCACCTCTAAGTTCCTCTAAGTGATAGATTTACCATTTCTAAGTTCCTCTAAGTGATAGATTTACCATCTCTAAGTTTCTCTAAGTGATAGATTTACCACCTCTAAGTTCCTCTAAGTGATAGATTTACCACTTCTAAGTTCCTCTAAGTGATAGATTTACCACCTCTAAGTTCCTCTAAGTGATAGATTTACCACCTCTAAGTTCCTCTAAGTGATAGATTTACCACCTCTTAGTTCCTCTAAGTGATAGATTTACCACCTCTAAGTTCCTCTAAGTGATACTACTGTTTGGTTTGTCCTGTGTCCTTCATCACAACTGCTGCACTGCTCAGGATGTTATGAAAAGACACATTAAGGCAAAATGAGGCACATTAAGGCACGGAAATATTCTTGGCATCTTGTTCATTTTGCACAATTTCATTATTGGAGGTCAAAGGTCAATTTTAGGGGTCATAAGTTAATGATTGATCAATTAAGGTCAAAAGTTAATTATGATATGCATATTGAATTGCATCAAGCATCAACTTTTCCTTATAGGTGAATAAGTAAATTAGCATTAAAGTTTATTGTAATTTTCCACTGGTCAAGGTCAAGGTCAAGGTCATTAAGTTATGATATGCAGTGAACCAGAAAGTCCTTTTTTTAACTTTTTTTATGCATTTCTTTTTTTCATCTTTTAAATCTTTTTAGAATTTTGTGTGTTTTTTCATTTTGATTTTGATTTAAGGCATTAATAAAAAGTATTATTAAAAAAATATTGAATTAGCATAGCAACAGTATAAGTGTTATAACATGGAGAATATGTTGATATGTCTTGATGCCTTTTTAAAGTCAAATAGAAATCTGAAGAATCTTTTTGACTGATGTGGACTGATGTAAAGTAATTAACCACACTGATTAACTGATAATTAATTGCTGTTTCCTAGCTGTCCGACTCGATCTGATAAACTATATATATAAACAGGTATTAACCACTATTTCCAATTTGAAACAGAAAATATCGGCTAACCTGCCATGGTAGACATTGCAAGTTTCGTGACTCATCATTACTAGAAATTTTCAGTTAAGACCAACTGTGATTAAGTTTTTCATTGAATTTTAATTGACAACTTGATTAAGTACAAATATTAGGTTATAGTGATTATATTGTGATTAACACTTTAAAACTGCTTTCAATCCAGAATTTGCAAAGTACAAAACCTTTTATTTGTTCCATATTATACACCTTATGTTGATGGATATTCACATTTTATTTTGAGAGAGAGAGAGGAGGGGCATTTCTGTATGATTTGACTGATTACTAGAATATCATACAGGTAAAAACACTACTGGATCTCCCAAAATGGCCTCGTCCTTGGCAGATCAAGAGCTTTAAAGTTTGTACTCGCACATTTTGTTGTGCGATTGTCTAAGGACTGTTGTAAAAGAGTGCATTATATTGTTAAAAACACACAAGTTCCATGTCAGGTTGACAGAGTATTATACTGGGCTGAAACTTTGGTTCCTAATCATCATTCAGGATGCTTGTGAGTTTTTTTTTAGTATTATTATTGGATCAGTAATAATTTTAAAAGTTGATAAAGTGAACGTTTTTAGATATGGATCCCAGAATCCTCCCCTACATGTACTGCTGATTGACGGTTTGCTGTATATACTTGTAGAATTTTGTAGAATATTTTGCTTAATACATGTACAGTTTATAGTTTTATTCATCATTGCCAATGTAGTATTAATATGAACTAATTTAATGATTTCTTGGTTTTTTTCTTTTTATTTCGTGTGGTTTGTGTGTGATTACCACTGATGGCGACAAATAAACGAAAACAATTATTATCTCCATGGTAACAGAAACGGGTAAGACCTGAGATACTACATACATATGTCTATTATTAGTCCTCAGCCTCTTTATATATAGTCTTTCTTTATTTACAGAGTTCTTCCTCAATTCTGTTCAACCTCTTTTCCAAAACATGTTGACATTTAAGTTAGTTTCGATTGGCATGGATTAAATCTTCAATGAAAACAAACAGTTACTATTAATACTTTTCTATACTCAGAAACAGTAATGAAGTAGAAGTTCCTTTCAATTCCATTTAGTCCATTTTCCTTTGACATGTTTTGGAAATGAGTTGTGCTGACACCTATATCTATTTAGATACACATATAGACACTAATAGATCTGAGGTGATATTATACACAGCTAACAAGCTGCCCTGTCCTCATCTGTACCAAGGACGGACTAATGCTAGGCTAGCCGTACCACTGAGTCTGCACAAGGTATTGGTCACTCGAACATCTCCATGGTCAGAGTCACCAAGACAACAGTTACTGTCAGCCAGTCTCATTGACCGATTCATCGGGCCATGTCACTGTCACACTGTACGACAGTTAGAATTACCACGACATCACGCAATAGCTGTAAGAGATGTCAAAATCACCATGGAGAGGGTCCTCATCCCATGGTAGTCAATCTATGACTTTTATAATGCCTGGAAGTGTTACTATTTTATAGATAACTTGTGTGAAACTTCAAATTCATGCTTGTTGTCTACAGATTTCTAAATTCCTGGTAATTAGACCAGGCTGGCTGTATAACTAAATCCCCGTCCAGTTGATCAGATCCCCCCATTAGACCAGACCGGCTGTATAACTAAATCCCCGTCCAGTTGATCAGATCCCCAATTAGACCAGACTGGCTGTATAACTAAATCCCCGGCCAGTTGATCAGATCCCCAATTAGACCAGGCTGGCTGTATAACTAAATCCCCGTCCAGTTGATCAGATCCCCCCATTAGACCAGACTGGCTGTATAACTAAATCCCCGTCCAGTTGATCAGATCCCCCCATTAGACCAGACTGGCTGTATAACTAAATCCCTGGCCAGTTGATCAGATCCCCAATTAGGCCAGACTGGCTGTGTAACTAAATCCCCGGCCAGTTGATCAGATCCCCCCATTAGACCAGACTGGCTGTATAACTAAATCCCCGGCCAGTTGATCAGATCCCCCCATTAGACCAGACTGGCTGTATAACTAAATCCCCGGCCAGTTGATCAGATCCCCAATTAGACCAGACTGGCTGTATAACTAAATCCCCGGCCAGTTGATCAGATCCCCCCATTAGACCAGACTGGCTGTATAACTAAATCCCCGTCCAGTTGATCAGATCCCCCCATTAGACCAAACTGGGTGTATAACTAAATCCCCGTCCAGTTGATCAGATCCCCCCATTAGACCAGACTGGCTGTATAACTAAATCCCCGGCCAGTTGATCAGATCCCCAATTAGACCAGACTGGCTGTATAACTAAATCCCCGGCCAGTTGATCAGATCCCCAATTAGACCAGACTGGCTGTGTAAGTAAATCCCCGGCCAGTTGATCAGATCCCCAATTAGACCAGGCTGGCTGTATAACTAAATCCCCGGCCAGTTGATCAGATCCCCAATTAGACCAGACTGGCTGTATAACTAAATCCCTGGCCAGTTGATCAGATCCCCCCATTAGACCAGACTGGCTGTATAACTAAATCCCCGGCCAGTTGATCAGATCCCCCAATTAGACCAGACTGGCTGTATAACTAAATCCCCTGCCAGTTGATCAGATCCCCAATTAGACCAGACCGGCTGTATAACTAAATCCCCGGCCAGTTGATCAGATCCCCCCATTAGACCAGACTGGCTGTATAACTAAATCCCCGGCCAGTTGATCAGATCCCCAATTAGACCAGACTGGCTGTATAAGTAAATCCCCGTCCAGTTGATCAGATCCCCAATTAGACCAAACTGGCTGTATAACTAAATCCCCGGCCAGTTGATCAGATCCCCAATTAGACCAAACTGGCTGTATAACTAAATCCCCGTCCAGTTGATCAGATCCCCAATTAGACCAAACTGGCTGTGTAACTAAATCCCCGGCCAGTTGATCAGATCCCCAATTAGACCAGGCTGGCTGTATAACTAAATCCCCGTCCAGTTGATCAGATCCCCAATTAGACCAGACTGGCTGTATAACTAAATCCCCGGCCAGTTGATCAGATCCCCCCATTAGACCAGACCGGCTGTATAACTAAATCCCTGGCCAGTTGATCAGATCCCCAATTAGACCAGACTGGCTGTATAACTAAATCCCCGGCCAGTTGATCAGATCCCCAATTAGACCAGACCGGCTGTATAACTAAATCCCCGTCCAGTTGATCAGATCCCCAATTAGACCAGACTGGCTGTATAACTAAATCCCCGGCCAGTTGATCAGATCCCCAATTAGGCCAGACTGGCTGTGTAACTAAATCCCCGGCCAGTTGATCAGATCCCCAATTAGGCCAGACTGGCTGTGTAACTAAATCCCCGGCCAGTTGATCAGATCCCCAATTAGGCCAGACTGGCTGTGTAACTAAATCCCCGGCCAGTTGATCAGATCCCCCCATTAGACCAAACTGGCTGTGTAACTAAATCCCCGGCCAGTTGATCAGATCCCCAATTAGACCAGACCGGCTGTATAACTTAATCCCCGGCCAGTTGATCAGATCCCCCCATTAGACCAAACTGGCTGTGTAACTAAATCCCTGGCCAGTTGATCAAATCCCCCCATTAGACCAGACTGGCTGTATAACTAAATCCCTGGTCACTTTCAACTATTGGTTTGTAAGTTTGTTAGAGCTATATATAGATAGAAATGCTATATATGTTTATGTCACTTGATGACCTACAGGATTATACGACACATGCACCCAAATTGTACCCTGCTCAATAGCCTGGAAGTTGTCTCATGCATGTGAGAAGAGGACATTCAGCTCTGGCTAGTTTTAACAAACAAGATTAAACTAACAGCATGCATGATCTTTCTTTCAGCTTAAGCAGAGGAGTTTATTTCAGCAGCAGGTTCTGATAAGATATTTAGGAATGTTAAAACTGTTATATTTTAACTTTCTGAAGAAGTTCATGGAGGATTTCAATATAGCTGCATGTTGTAAATAATTTTACTTGCAAAAAAAAGTGTCAGTTGTCAAAATATCAGTTTCATGTAATAGCCATTTTACAGAGTTTTGTTAATTAAGCATTAGAATGATATAGAACTGATATTCTTCAAGGTTTAACAAAAACTCTTAGACTAGAACATAAATACAATATATATATACATGTATACGTAAATATGTAAATAAACGATTAACATTACACTCTCTATCAGATATAGTCAGTGTGTCATTGCAGTATACAGATTTATACGAATTGTAGTCTAATGTCTGACTCTGATAGGGTTTGAATCATTCAAGCAGCCTTTTTTAAATCTGTCTTTGGGTTAGGGTTAGTCAGTCCATAGTGTAGATATATGTTTTTCATGCAAGTTAAAACATATAGTAACAATTTATTCAAAGTTGAACCTCTGGATCCATCAATACAATAATTTTTATTTTGAATCATTTATGTGGTATTTGAGACATCATGACTGTAGAGCTATTATTTTGAGGAACTATAATAATGATAACAAGCTTATATCCGTGAGAACTATTACTATCAAGAACTATTTTCTGAGCAAAACTTAGAAAAAATTAAACAAGTAATAAGTACACTGTAGCTATGTGTTGACTGTGAGGTAGTATTTTTTGCATGATTACTGAATCTAAACTGAGTCTAAACTGAGACTAAACTGAGTCTAAACTGGGTCTAATGAGCAGTTACTACTTGTTCACTTCTCATTCCTGATTCTCTGACTTCTACATTCTTATTTACATGCTCTAAAAATCTAATTCACTTTCCACTTTAGTTACTAGGATGCAGAAAGCAATTAAGTGTATATTTTTATCAAATATGTAAAATTAGTGTAAAAAAATAGTGTTGAGTTTTATTACAAGAGTGTTACAAATTCTTGTATACGTAGTAGAAAAGAAAATTTAACATTATTTTGAAAAATAAAAATGTTATGGCTCCTGTTATTAACTGTAAAAGATTCCATCACTTTCATTGTTATACAGTCAGATTATCAGGTAATATTAGTTCACTAATAATTCATGTAAAATAATTTTGTAACAAACTATTCATCTCCCGACCGCCTTCGTTACTGCAGGCTAAAGCTTCAACTGAGGGAGGCAAATCTACTGATGAAGTTGTTGACGAGGTCGCAGCTGATATCCTGTCAAAGTTGCCGCCAAACTATGATACCGATGCTGCTCTGAGGAAATATCCTACATCGTACAAGCAGAGTATGAACACTGTACTTGTCCAGGAAATGGTGCGGTTTAATCGCCTCCTCATCACCATCAGGTCCAGCCTCATCAACATCAGGAAGGCTCTCAAGGTCAGTTAGGGTCAGAAAAGAGACATTCTCTCCATACATGATATTGAGGATGACCTCTGAAATAAAGGTCAACTAATGTTAATCATATAGGTCAATCTAAGTTTATAATTTAAGCTCACCTTTAACTTCAGCAGGTCAGGTCAGTTATAGCTACAAGTCAGTTACTGGAAACTGTTTATCCTTAGTCAATTTGTCAAATACATTAAGTAATACTTAAGTAATTTATCAATTACAGATCAAGGGGAAAAAGGTTGTTTGCGATTTTGTTATTCTTATATTTATTTTTAAAAGTAAGAATGAAAAGCAATTTCCATGTCATTGATAAATGCTTTCATACATGTTGTTGTCATGGTAACAGGGTCTTGTGGTCATGTCCGGTGACCTAGAAGAGGTCGTACTGAGTATTCTGAAGGGCGTTCCTCCTGGCATGTGGATGAAAAAATCCTACCCATCCCTTAAACCATTAGGAAGCTATGTGAACGACTTCTTGGCTCGGCTGAAGTTCCTTCAGGTAATTAGGTGTATTTTGGACATCAGTAAAATTAGTTTTAAATGTTTAACAGAAAGTTATATGTTTTGCAGGCTATTTATTCTTATATGAGTCTAAAGAAAAAACTGCTCAGATGTGTTTCACCATTCATGAAGTTTGGTCTGTAAAATTTTGTGTGTATGTGAAATCCAATAAAAGAAATGGAGAGAGTTCAAACCATTCTAAAAGAAAATAGAAAGAACCATTTAAACATATATGTGCTGATTCAGTCACAATTTAAAAGAATTAGTTGATGTTGATTTAAAAAAAAAAACTCCTGTTGTTAGATGTAAAATACAGTGACTTTGATCATTTCTGTGATCTCCCCAGGACTGGTATGATCAGGGACCACCACCACAGTTCTGGATCTCTGGCTTCTATTTCACTCAAGCCTTCTTGACTGGTGCCCAGCAGAACTACGCCAGAAAGTACACCATCCCAATTGATCTGCTTGGCTTTGACTACGACGTCATGGAGGACAAAGAATATGAAACCGCTCCTGAAGACGGTAAAGTTTGAACAAAGTTTGAATGTGAAATTGGAAAAGTCTTCTGATCTTCCAGCTTGTCTTATTTGACTTGCAGCATTGAAATTAAAAAAACAACAAAAAAATATAAATAAAGAAGACCATAATACCTGGGATAAAACGCCTCCTAAAGTTACATTTATAATCGTACTGAAACAGTTCGTGGAAAATTCTCCACCCACACTGTCAGAATACACACTTATTAAACAAAAATACATTTCAAAAATTTGGTGACATTTCCATACATGAATGATAATTATCTCTCATACACCGAGTACTTTATGGGTTGGCTATGTCATTGGAGTGATTTGGCTGTTTAAGTTTTTGGTAAGGTTTAAAAGGGATCACGACAAGAATATATCACAACACTCATGTAAAATAATGTGTGATTGTATAAAACACTCGAGTAAAATAATGTGTGATGTATCAAACACTCATGTAAAATAATGTGTGATGTATCAAACACTCATGTAAAATAATGTATGTTGTATCAAATACTCTGGTAAAATAATGTTTGATTTATCAAACACTCATATAAAATAATGTGTGATGTATCAAACACTCATGTAAAATAATGTATGTTGTATCAAATACTCCGATAAAATAATGTTTGATGTATCAAACACTCATGTAAAATAATGTTTGATGTATCAAACACTCTGATAAAATTATGTATATTGTGTATCAACATGCTGGTTAAATAATGTTTTTTCTTTTTTTTTTTCTCGTTTCCAGGTGTGTTTGTGTATGGCCTATATGTGGACGGAGCTAGATGGGACAGGAAAACCAAGTTGTTGGCCGAATCCGAACCGAAAATATTGTTTGACCCCTTGCCCAAGGTAAATAAAATTAACTGTCTATATTTAGACTTTTAAACCAGAAATGTTTAAAATGTAGAAATGAAATAATTACATATAAATGTAGAAATATACACAAATGTAAATTGATACCACTTACAGGAGTTCTAATGGATCTTTATCAGGTTGAAAATTCACCTCTTGTTAAAATCATTTTGAAGGATCTATTTGCATAGTTTCAACAGGGAAAACTAATTGACTTAAAATTAGAAGTTAACCTCAAGTACCGTCTAGCCTCTTAAAATCGCTAAACTAGATGTTTCAGTCCATCTAGCCTCTTAAAATCGCTAAACTAGATGTTTCAGTCCATCTAGACTCTTAAAATCGCTAAACTAGATGTTTCAGTCCATCTAGCCTCTTAAAATCGCTAAACTAGATGTTTCAGTCCATCTAGCCTCTTACAATAGCTAAACTCGACGTTTCAGTCCTGTTAGCAGTGACCTGACCTCATGGGACAGAATGTTAAAATGCTAAAATAATCATCGTCTCTAGAGAATTGAAATTAGAAATGACCCAACTTGACGTTTACACAAAACCATATATTCTATTGAATTTTGAGATAGATATACGTCCCTGATCTTGCAGACTTTATAATTCTCTTGAAATTAACCAACTTACAGAATGAAAATAAATAAAGTAATGACAGAATTTATCAATTTAAGAATATTTTTGTTTTTGATGTTATTCAGGTGTGGGTGAAGCCAATAAAGAGAACAGACATCCCCGACAAACCGATCTACAGGTCTCCGATCTACAAAACAAGTGCCCGGCGTGGTGTTTTATCGACCACTGGTCACTCCACCAACTTTGTCATCGCTATGAGTGTTCCATCAGACAAGCCACAGCAGCACTGGATCGGAAGGGGTGTGGCTATGTTGTGTCAGCTTGATGATTGATGGATCAAAATGGATGGACCTAGCTCTAAATTTTACAGATATGTTATAGCTTGTCAGCATGATGATGTTGTCTATCATTGTGTGAGGGCGTGGTTTATTATGCAAATGAACATAAAAATATCACAGGCTGATGACAAAATGCCAATTCTATAAGTAACGTTTTTGTGTGATATACAGTGTATTCTTCATGAGCATTATGGATTGATGAATACCATTATTCCGAAAATATGTTTTTATTTTTGTCAATAAAAGATACCATGATCATATTAGTTGCTGCCCTATTCTAGAAGCAACCTGGAAACAATTGTGAAATAGGAGCTGAAAAATCTTATTTATATAGATTGTTTTAATATCTCCTAAGTGTTACTAATCTTGAATTACTAAATATTTATACATAATCTATATTTGAATATTTATCTGTTAAAGACCTTGTTTATCTTCAGTGTGAAGGAGACAATATAGTATTTATTGTTACAGTGTATTGTGATCACAGGGTTTGCTGATAATGTTTGTATTACTTCTGTGAACAAGTTTTGTGCTACTCCGTCCACATTTCTCATATGATATTAATGATTTCTAAACTATTAATTTGTCTTAACTTTTCAAAATTTGTAGTTGCTTTTGAAAATTAAATATAATATAGTATTTATATATAGTAAATGCCAGTATTTTGGAAGTTTTCCCTCCTTCCAGCATGTGTGCGATATATAATATATATCAAATTACTATTTAAAACAATAACTGTGATTTATTTTTGTAATATTTGCGGAAGTGAATTAAATTTCTGAATACTTCTCTCAATGAAATATTGAGAGATTATAAAGCTGTCCAAATGTAAATAAACATTATAAAGAATTGTTACAAAATTAATGTCTTTATAATTACTGTTGAAGATGATCACTAGATGAATGACTAATATTATTATTTATATGTGCTAAGCCGTAATCTGTTTTCATGCCGATATCCACTTTTGTGGAAATATACTGTGATACTTGGAAACTAATCATGTTTTGTAATTTACTTTTTTACTGATTTTGTAGCTGCATACATTCCTTTAGTTTTCAATCACTTGTGATTTTTTGTTATTTAATACATGTATTTGCTTTCATTAGCAATAATTGATCACACGTTTGAAGTCTTTCTTGATCAGGATTTGTATTCAACCTTTAGGTACAAAAATGGTTATTATTTCACTAGTGCTCTTGCATATTGACAGACCTTGACAATAAGTTGGTCAAATTTGCTTCAGTCAAAATAGTCTTGAGGTTAGCTTAAGTATAAAACTGAAATTACTTAAGTTTAATTATCTAAAAGGGAAGATAATTTACATATTTTACACATTCCAAAAAAGAATACCTTTGAGAATTTTCAAACTCTATTAAAGACTGACTGTGGTGATTATAACATGTGGATATTGAACAAGAATGCGATAATGATAAGTATATTGTAATATATGACCCATGAGCAGAAGAAGAGGGGTGAGGGGGAGGGGGATCTATGGTGGGAGTAAGATAAGGTAGGGGTGTAGGGGTGGCCATATTTCTGTGATATCATACTGCTGTACCTAACGTAGTGTGCCTTTTTCTATCTAGCAATACTTAGCTGACAGGAAACTGCTGTAGAGATGATAGTGTGCCTTTTTGTAGCAATACTGGACTTTACCACACCGGAAACTGCTGTTATTAAACTTTAGTGTCTAAACTTTCCAATGTGATCGATACTTTCTGCTGATATATAATGTGTTACTTTCTGCTGATATATAATGTGTATTTGTACAGATATGTGAAAAGTTGTCAAAATAAACGCAGATTGATGCTGTATCATGTTTGGTTTGTTTTTAACTTACAAATGTCATGGAACTGATAGCATTTGTCATCCATACGTATGTTATGTCACAACATCTATGTCCGTTCAGTGACTTTGATATTCCAGTGGTAATAAGGATTAAACACACAAGTTAATACTGTATTTCAGTATGAATATGTTAATAGAAGATGGAGAGGTCGGTGAGGTGAATAGACAGGGGTAAACAGAAAACAAGATTACAATACAAGTGTACTCTTCATATACATGACCATGAACTACATTCAATTTCATAGAGGTCTAATATGTTATAATCTTTAATCGATTTCTCGGAGATCACTGATACAGAGCCATATGCTGGTATGAATGGGTACCTATAATATATATAAGCTTGTTTGTTCCCGATTTTGAAGTAAAACCAAGAGTCTGAGATTCATGAAAGTGGGCCAGGAAAATTGTGATCTGACAGCCTTACAAGGTTACCTCAATTTTATATAACTTCAGGATTGAATAAACTGAAACATCGATTATTTGTCCTTTAGAGCAAAAAAAAAAAAAAATAAAAAATGAGTTCTATGTCCTTGACATAATTCAACTTTGAAATTTACAAATATTTTTCTTTTGCAAATTCTTAAGCTGCATAAGACAGGCGATGCAGACCTATTGGGTCTCTTGTTATTTGTTTAATGTGAGAAATTAATTTATTTTCATAAGAAAACATATCTTAAGCAATACAGACGTATCTGGTATAAGTTTATGATGCTTCTTTACAATGAGAGGATGTGTCCTCTGAGTATTTGGAGTGCAGTTAGGTAAAAGTTACATAAACACATCACAATCCACTGATAACAGAGGCCGTTAAAAAAAAACAAAAAAACAAGGACATATTTGTAAGTAGGTTACAGGACATTGTTAAGTAACTGCACACATGTTCACTTAGGGTAACTTTTGTGGGGCAAATATCGTCATACAAAGTAGAAAGTTTGAAAGATGATGGTATTCGTTTTGCACCAACATATTTCATTTTTATGGTAAAATTGATATAAGATTTATCTACATATATGATTTTTAGCTGTAAATATAATAAACATACATTTGGCTTTTAATTACTTGAGTTTTTTGTAAGCTAATAAAAGTATTTACTTTCATTAGCAATTTGAAAATTGTCACTAAAAAATATCGATCTAACCTTTGAAATATTTGAGATCACGATTTGTATTCAAACATTGGTACAAAAAATATTTACAGATATTGACAGAAAGTCTGTCAAATTTGTTTCTGTCAAAATAGTCTTGAGGTTAGCTAAAGGTTACATTTGTAATTACTTTAGTTTAAATAACTAAAAGGGAGATCATTTACCTATTTTACATATTCAAGATAGAAAATACATTTGAGAATTTTCAACCCTATTAAAGACTGACTGTGGTTATTATAACCTGTTGATATTGAACAACGATCCGATAATGATAAGTATATTGTAATATATGACTCATGAACAGAAGAAGAGAGGTGTGGGGGAGGGTGATATATGATCGGAGTAAGATAAGTTAGGGATGTGGGGAGGGTGATATATGATCGGAGTAAGATAAGTTAGGGGTGTGTGGGGAGGGTGATCTATGATCGGAGTAAGATAAGTTAGGGGTGTGGGGAGGGTGATATATGATCGGAGTAAGATAAGTTAGGGGTGTGGGGGAGGGTGATATATGATCGGAGTAAGATAAGTTAGGGGTGTGGGGGAGGGTGATATATGATCGGAGTAAGATAAGTTAGTGATGTGGGGGAGGGGGATATATGATCGGAGTAAGATAAGTTAGGGGTGTGGGGGGAGGGTGATATATGATCGGAGTAAGATAAGTAAGGGGTGAGGAGGAGGGTGATATATGATCGGAGTAAGATAAGTTAGTGATGTGGGGGAGGGTGATATATGATCGGAGTAAGATAAGTTAGGGGTGTGGGGGAGGGTGATATATGATCGGAGTAAGATAAGTTAGGGGTGTGGGGGGAGGGTGATATATGATCGGAGTAAGATAAGTTAGGGGTGTGGGGAGGGTGATATATGATCGGAGTAAGATAAGTTAGGGGTGTGGGGGGAGGGTGATCTATGATCGGAGTAAGATAAGTTAGGGGTGTGGGGGAGGGTGATATATGATCGGAGTAAGATAAGTTAGGGGTGTGTGGGGAGGGTGATATATGATCGGAGTAAGATAAGTTAGGGGTGTGGGGGAAGGTGATCTATGATCGGAGTAAGATAAGTTAGGGGTGTGGGGAGGGTGATATATGATCGGAGTAAGATAAGTTAGGGGTGTGAGGAGGGTGATATATGATCGGAGTAAGATAAGTTAGGGGTGTGTGGGGAGGGGGATATATGATCGGAGTAAGATAAGTTAGGGGTGTGGGGAGGGTGATATATGATCGGAGTAAGATAAGTTAGGGGTGTGTGGGGAGGGGGATATATGATCGGAGTAAGATAAGTTAGGGGTGTGGGGGGAGGGGGATATATGATCGGAGTAAGATAAGTTAGAGGTGTAGGGGGAGGGTGATATATGATCGGAGTAAGATAAGTTAGGGGTGTGGGGAGGGTGATATATGATCGGAGTAAGATAAGTTAGGGGTGTGTGGGGAGGGGGATATATGATCGGAGTAAGATAAGTTAGGGGTGTGGGGGGAGGGTGATATATGATCGGAGTAAGATAAGTTAGGGGTGTAGGGGGACGGTGATATATGATCGGAGTAAGATAAGTTAGAGGTGTAGGGGGAGGGTGATATATGATCGGAGTAAGATAAGTTAGGGGTGTGGGGGAGGGTGATATATGATCGGAGTAAGATAAGTTAGGGGTGTGTGGGGAGGGTGATATATGATCGGAGTAAGATAAGTTAGGGGTGTGGGGGGAGGGTGATATATGATCGGAGTAAGATAAGTTAGGGGTGAGGGGGAGGGTGATATATGATCGGAGTAAGATAAGTTAGGGGTGTGGGGGAGGGTGATATATGATCGGAGTAAGATAAGTTAGGGGTGTGTGGAGAGGGTGATATATGATCGGAGTAAGATAAGTTAGGGGTGTGGGGAGGGTGATATATGATCGGAGTAAGATAAGTTAGGGGTGTGAGGAGGGTGATATATGATCGGAGTAAGATAAGTTAGGGGTGTGTGGGGAGGGGGATATATGATCGGAGTAAGATAAGTTAGGGGTGTGGGGAGGGTGATATATGATCGGAGTAAGATAAGTTAGGGGTGTGTGGGGAGGGGGATATATGATCGGAGTAAGATAAGTTAGGGGTGTGGGGGGAGGGGGATATATGATCGGAGTAAGATAAGTTAGAGGTGTAGGGGGAGGGTGATATATGATCGGAGTAAGATAAGTTAGGGGTGTGGGGAGGGTGATATATGATCGGAGTAAGATAAGTTAGGGGTGTGTGGGGAGGGGGATATATGATCGGAGTAAGATAAGTTAGGGGTGTGGGGGGAGGGTGATATATGATCGGAGTAAGATAAGTTAGGGGTGTAGGGGGACGGTGATATATGATCGGAGTAAGATAAGTTAGAGGTGTAGGGGGAGGGTGATATATGATCGGAGTAAGATAAGTTAGGGGTGTGGGGGAGGGTGATATATGATCGGAGTAAGATAAGTTAGGGGTGTGTGGGGAGGGTGATATATGATCGGAGTAAGATAAGTTAGGGGTGTGGGGGGAGGGTGATATATGATCGGAGTAAGATAAGTTAGGGGTGAGGGGGAGGGTGATATATGATCGGAGTAAGATAAGTTAGGGGTGTGGGGGAGGGTGATATATGATCGGAGTAAGATAAGTTAGGGGTGTGTGGAGAGGGTGATATATGATCGGAGTAAGATAAGTTAGGGGTGTGGGGAGGGTGATATATGATCGGAGTAAGATAAGTTAGGGGTGTGTGGGGAGGGTGATCTATGATCGGAGTAAGATAAGTTAGGGGTGTGAGGAGGGTGATATATGATCGGAGTAAGATAAGTTAGGGGTGTGTGGGGAGGGTGATATATGATCGGAGTAAGATAAGTTAGGGGTGTAGGGAGGAGTTGTTCCCGATTTTGAAGTAATAAGGGTAAATATGTTAGCTTTTCAATTATCAAGAGTCTGAGGTTCGTTGAATTGGGCAAGATGTATGATGGTACGATGGCCTTACAAGATTATTAAATTTTATGTAGCTTACTTTTAAGATTGAATAAACTGAAACATTAAATATTTGTCCTTTAATACCCAAAAATAAGTCATATATCCTTGACATAATTCAACTTTAAAATTTACATTTTTCTATCTTCCATCAAATTCTTATGCTGCAATGCAGACCTATTGTGCCTCTTGTTGCTATTTGTTTAACTCCAGAAAGTAATTTATTTTCAATAGGAAACATATTGAATATCTTAAACAATACACACGTACATTGTATCTGGTACAAGTTGAGGATGCTTTCTAACAATGAGAGGATGTGTCCTTATTTTTCGGAGTGCAGATAGGTAAAGGTATATAAATACATTACACTCCACTGATAACGTAGGGAAAAAAACAGCGACATATAGGTGACCCGGACACGGTTACGTAACTGAACATATTTTCACTTAGGTAACTTTTGTGGGGCAAATATCGTCATACAAAGTAGGTTTTAAGGAAGATTGCATTCATTTTGCTCAAACATCAGATAAAATTTATTTGCATGTAAGATTTTTTAAATGTAAATATGACATAAAGACTTTTAGTTTTCAATCACTTAATAGTTTTGTTATTTGATAAAAGTATTAATTTCTTTAGCAATTAAAAAAAAGCTTTGTAAAAAAGTGAACCTTTTCACTTTTGCTCTTGCCTATTTTAAGAGTTTGATATAAAGTCGGTCAAATTATTTTTGATATAAAATACACTTGAGGTTAGCTAAAGGTCAATTTAATTACTCAACTCTAATTATTCAAAACAAAAGGAAAATAACACATTTTCCACATTCCAAATAAAGTAAATGAAAATACCTTTGAACATATTTAGAACTGTAGGACAGACTGGATGTGTAGATTATAACATGTAAATATTGAACAACAATGAAAGAATTACACATGTACATTGTAATATATGATCCGTGGACCAAGGAAGAGGAGTTGGGGTGTATGTCAGGATAATATATGATCCGTGGACCAAGGAAGAGGAGTTGGGGTGTGGGTCAGGATACTATATGATCTGTGGACCAAGTGAGAGGAGTTGTGGTGTGAGTCAGGATAATATATGATCTGTGGACCAAGGAAGGGGAGTTGTGGTGTGAGTCAGGATAATATATGATCCGTGTACCAAGGAAGGGGAGTTGGGGTGTGAGTCAGGATATATGATCCGTGGACCAAGGAAGAGGAGTTGTGGTGTGGGTCAGGATAATATATGATCCGTGGACCAAGGAAGGGGAGTTGTGGTGTGAGTCAGGATAATATATGATCTGTGGACCAAGGAAGGGGAGTTGTGGTGTGAGTCAGGATAATATATGATCTGTGGACCAAGGAAGGGGAGTTGTGGTGTGAGTCAGGATAATATATGATCTGTGGACCAAGGAAGAGGAGTTGTGGTGTGGGTCAGGATAATATATGATCCGTGGACCAAGGAAGGGGAGTTGGGGTGTGAGTCAGGATAATATGTGATCCCTGGACCAAGGGAGAGGAGTTGGGGTGTGAGTCAGGATAATATATGATCCGTGGACCAAGGAAGAGGAGTTGGGGTGTGGGTCAGGATACTATATGATCCGTAGACCAAGGAAGAGGAGTTGGGGTGTGGGTCAGGATACTATATGATCCGTGGACCAAGGAAGAGGAGTTGGGGTGTGAGTCAGGATAATATGTGATCTGTGGACCAAGTGAGAGGAGTTGGGGTGTGGGTCAGGATAATATATGATCCGTGGACCAAGGAAGAGGAGTTGGGGTGTGAGTCAGGATAATATATGATCCGTGGACCAAGGAAGAGGAGTTGGGGTGTGGGTCAGGATACTATATGATCCGTGGACCAAGGAAGAGGAGTTGGGGTGTGAGTCAGGATAATATGTGATCCCTGGACCAAGGGAGAGGAGTTGGGGTGTGGGTCAGGATAATATATGATCCGTGGACCAAGGAAGAGGAGTTGGGGTGTATGTCAGGATAATATATGATCCGTGGACCAAGGAAGAGGAGTTGGGGTGTGGGTCAGGATACTATATGATCTGTGGACCAAGTGAGAGGAGTTGGGGTGTGGGTCAGGATAATATATGATCCGTGGACCAAGGAAGAGGAGTTGGGATGTGGGTCAGGATAATATATGATCTGTGGACCAAGGAAGAGGAGTTGGGGTGTGGGTCAGGATAATATATGATCCGTGGACCAAGGAAGAGGAGTTGGGATGTGGGTCAGGATAATATATGATCTGTGGACCAAGGAAGAGGAGTTGGGGTGTGGGTCAGGATAATATATGATCTGTGGACCAAGGGAGAGGAGTTGTGGTGTATGTCAGGATAATATATGATCTGTGTACCAAGGAAGAGGAGTTGGGGTGTGAGTCAGGATAATATATGATCTGTGGACCAAGGGAGAGGAGTTGGGGTGTGAGTCAGGATAATATATGATCCCTGGACCAAGGAAGAGGAGTTGGGGTGTGAGTCAGGATAATATATGATCTGTGGACCAAGGGAGAGGAGTTGGGGTGTGAGTCAGGATAATATATGATCTGTGGACCAAGGAAGAGGAGTTGTGGTGTATGTCAGGATAATATGTGATCCCTGGACCAAGAAAGGGGAGTTGGGGTGTGAGTCAGGATAATATATGATCTGTGGACCAAGGAAGAGGAGTTGGGGTGTGAGTCAGGATAATATATGATCTGTGGACCAAGGAAGAGGAGTTGTGGTGTATGTCAGGATACTATATGATCTGTGGACCAAGGGAGAGGAGTTGGGGTGTGAGTCAGGATACTATATGATCCGTGGACCAAGAAAGGGGAGTTGTGGTGTATGTCAGGATAATATATGATCTGTGGACCAAGGAAGAGGAGATGTGGTGTATGTCAGGATAATATATGATCTGTGGACCAAGGAAGGGGAGTTGTGGTGTGAGTCAGGATAATATATGATCCGTGGACCAAGGAAGGGGAGTTGTGGTGTGAGTCAGGATAATATATGATCCGTGGACCAAGGAAGAGGAGTTGTGGTGTGAGTCAGGATAATATATGATCCGTGGACCAAGGAAGGGGAGTTGTGGTGTGAGTCAGGATAACATATGATCCGTGGACCAAGGAAGAGGAATTGTGGTGTGAGTCAGGATAATATATGATCCCTGGACCAAGGAAGAGGAGTTGTGGTGTATGTCAGGATAATATATGATCTGTGGACCAAGGGAGAGGAGTTGTGGTGTATGTCAGGATAATATATGATCTGTGGACCAAGGAAGAGGAGTTGTGGTGTATGTCAGGATAATATATGATCTGTGGACCAAGGGAGAGGAGTTGTGGTGTATGTCAGGATAATATATGATCTGTGGACCAAGGAAGAGGAGTTGTGGTGTATGTCAGGATAATATATGATCTGTGGACCAAGGAAGAGGAGTTGTGGTGTATGTCAGGATAATATATGATCTGTGGACCAAGAAAGGGGAGTTGTGGTGTATGTCAGGATAATATATGATATGTGGACCAATGTTGAGGAATAAGGGTGTGGATCAGGATGATATATAATCCGCCGACCAAGGAAGAGGAGTTGGGGTGTGAGTCAGGATAATATATGATCCGTGGACCAAGGAAGAGGAGTTGGGGTATGAGTCTGGATAATTCAGAGCTAATGCATCCAGCAAGGATGTTGATTGAATACGAACGGGTTGCGCCATGATATCAGCTCCCCATGGTGAGCCTAAAGTTCATATCAAACATCCGTGCACCAATACAATTCCATGGAGTATCAAATGATGGGTATTTCCCCTTAGGTGACCAAGATACATTTAACACAGGTACTTATCTGTGAAAGCCTGCATAAAATGCCCTGGCCAAAATGTTCTTCATATTAAGTTGATAAGTAGTACCCATCACTGTCCAAAGAGAAATGATATTTTCTTAATTGTGTAACTTCTTGTGATTAGCATACTGGGTATTAATTATTGAAGAACAAGCATTCTGTGAGTATTGCTAAACCAATACATGTCCCCTACCGGTGCCCTCAAGTTAAAACTTTAGCCAAGTTTGAGTAAAAAAGTTTAGCCAAAACTGAAACATGATCATTTTATGAAACTAAGTTAATTCCAAACAATTTGTAAATTCAACTCTATTGGGTTGAATAAACAATGTTTCCTGCCCCTAAAAGATATTCAGGTATTCTTTTGGTATGTCTGCTGTACAGAGTAAAAGAATCTAAAGTGAATTTAAAGTGAAATGTGTAATAACAGCCTTGTATTGAAATATAAACATGATTCTGCATAGCACAGCATAGTAGTAATACTATTATTAAGTAAATGGAGAGTCATTACAAAACTTTAACCTCAGGAATACAGAGAAAGCAGTTAAGTCCATAACATGGAATAAAATTCAAAAAATGAATTTTTTTTTTTTTCATTTTTAACTGTACACAAGTCATGCCACACACCCAAAGAAGCTCTATGCAAAGAATCAGCATCCTTTTACTATTATTAAGTAAATGGTGTGCCATTATAAAACTTTAACCAAAACTTTAACCTGAAGAATACAGAGAAAAACGTTAAGTTCATAACATGCAAAAATGTTCATAAAATGAAAATAATTTTTTCAGTTTTAACCGTACAAAAGTAATGCCACACACCCATAGAACCTCTATGCAAAGAATCAGCATCCTAATCCAATTATTAAGTGAATGGTGTGCCATTATAAAACTTTAACCAAAATTTAACCGGACGGCCGGCCTGACAGACAGACAGACGGACACAGGCAAAACCTATAGTCCCCCCGGTTTCACCGGTAGGGGACTAAAAAGGGGAGAACCAGATAAATGACATTGACATACCAGAGTACGCTGCTGCTAGAATCTCTTCGACGCTTAAGTGGATTTTATTCCTGCATAGTTCGTATTTAGCTGACGCGAGTTAGGTGGTAAAAACCAAATATTATATATCGCATGTGGGTTAATGTTGCATTTATAATTAAAAAGAACAAAAAACATCATGTTTTAATATAAATTCAATATTTAATGATTTCCCGGTTAGTTCTGTTTGTTTTTTTGATCGGATTTTAATGTTAGGTGTCCAACGTCTTTATCGGGATGTTTTCGTCGTTCCTCGTGTTCTCGCGTGGTCACGTGACCGGCACGAAGGACTACATTAACACTTGGTCAGTAAATATGGCCAGAGCACCCGATCAACGTATTTTGTCGTACAAACAAATATGATACACTTATTCATCGTGCTAAAAAAACGAGAAAAAGTGCTGTACATTCTTCTATTTATTCAAGTATGGTTACATAACGGCGTTATAAACTGGTGTTAATTGAAGAAATGCCGATTAATTGACTACTTTTTAAGTAATTTTGACGATGTTTGTCATTTTCGTAAGAATGTACAGCACTTTTCGTTGCTCTCATAAAATTACCTTCACGCTCGTACTTGTTTCATACGTATTGATTTAGGGTAGTCGGGTGCTCTAGGACGATTCATAGAGCAAGTGTTAATGTTCATTCTCCAATATTGGAACTCTTCAGTATTTTAAGTATCAAAATCGGCATATAGAAACGAACAAACGTTAATAAACGAATGCAATGGATCGTAATTAATTCAATTAATTATTTACAGATGATTTCCAAAGACATAAGGTATAGTTAGAAGTTTTCGGCTGTACACATGCAAGTTTGTAAATTCGTCACTGTGATGAAACCACCGTCCTCGTCGTTGCCATGACAGCCGATCGAAGCTGCGATCACGAATGCACTGACAAAGTGAAAGTTGAAGTATTTTTCGCATAATGCGGTTTAAACTTAAAATTACAATCACACCTCATATTGATTGGGGTTGTTTAATCATACCTGATCAATTGAATTATCAGAAAACTAACAAAAACATTAAAAAACACAGAATGAAGCCTTCGTGTCAGGCAGTGCAGACACAACGCGGGATCTGTAAACAATGTGACGTCATTGGAATGTACAAGTTGCAACAATGTACAACAATGTATATTTTACATGAATACACTAATGAGCAACAAAACGGGACGCAACATTAACCCACATGCGATGTTATAACTCAATCCCACCAATTGCTCATTTGAAGTTCATATATGTGAAATTTATATATAAATAGAATTAGGATTTTTCGCTACCTGCGGCATGATGTTATTTTATAGGTTTAACTGCTTATATAACATACGGTACTCGCAGGACAGTAAACCTGACATTTACAGTTGACGGGGGAACTCACACATGAGGAGTTCCCGCCTTTTACACCTGTAGTCATACATTAATCAATTTTCAGTTGGAGTGCATGTTTTTTCTAGTCTTAAGACATTACTCTTTACTCTCGTATATAGAAAATAGCTATATACTCCGACAGCAGACACTTGTATCCAAAAACTATAGTTAGAATTAGTCTTGGAACGGGACGAGCTCGTTTCACCGCCCATTTTCGTTTAATTTGTCCGGGGTCAAGTGTCCAACGTCTGACCATCTTCCATTGGACGTTTTTGTCATGACAATTAGTCTGAGGACTTTGCGGCAGTTTAAGCGCTTCATGCCATACCTACCTGTCTCCAGCAGAATGATTTTCTTACCTGATTACAGAGATGGTCTATATTCTTGTGAATTTTCTAGATGACTTAGTTGGGATGGAAACCCCTGAAAGGACAAACACAGCTGTCGTGGCTCTTGGAGGGTTGCTGTATGCTTGTGCCTTTAAATATGGTATTTTAAGGTGCGCTTGTGATTCAGAATTTATGGCCTTTGTCTCCTCCCCAGAATACTGTAATAGATGAGTTAAGGCTGTTGGAGAACTGGTCTACTAGGGAAAGTGTGGTTTTAAGGAATTTACATAATAATTATGGGAAACATTATTTTATCTCTCAATGTGTGAAGCCAACAAGGTTTTTTTTATTTCCAGGTAATGTCAGAGGAGGAATCATATCAACCGGTTGGGTATATGGCATTTAATGTCTGTTTGGTTGGATGTGGTGTCATTTTACAGGACATTTGTTTTGATGCCAACAGACGTTGTAGGCATGTCTTTAGACATCAACTACTAACAGTAGTAGTAGAGGTCAAAACATAGTGTCGAGTGTAAAGAGATAAAAGAGGTCTTGGTTATTTGTGACAATGACGCATCAATAACACTAATGAACTAGAACTACTAGAAAACATTTTTTATGCACAGTTGGTCTGAGGGAGTTACTGTTTTGGACTGCTAGTGGCGAGTTTGAAATTCATGACTCACATTGCGCCGCGGTGAACAACAGAATTCCAGATCTGTTATCCAGGTGGAGAGTTGGTACGACCTTACAACAGGGGTTACAACAAAGTAGGTGACTGCTCTACATTTAGACTTCCAGGTCTAATACCGCACGACAAGTTAAATGATACATGTAAAATGGGGTCTCTGTTAAAACGTCTAGGAGTGGTCTGTAGGATTTTATGTTAGGGTCCAGCGGAGTGACTGAGAGTGTGCAGGTTTTTTTTTTTTTTTTGTATACTTAAAATGTCGGTTTTATACGCTTAAGTAGTTCAGTGTATTTCTCTTTATATAAACATGCTATAATGATATTTTGTTGATATCTAAGTGGAGACTAATGTAAATATTTCAATTTATAATTGTTAGTATTTTGTTCTGATGATGTTTGACAATCAGATAAAGTTATCAGAGAAATATGTATTTATAATGAACTGAAATGTGTAGTTATAGTTATTTACCAATCCCATAAATGTATATGATATTGTTTAAGTCACTTCTACAGAGTTACAGAATGTTCACTTATTATGATAAATGGTTCATACGCCTTATTAATTTTTCACACTTAATTGATTTATTCAACCATAGCTTTGATTGACATGTGTGCGCAAGTGATGTGCTGTGTATTAACCTGTCACATTGTCTAAGCTTGCTGTAAGTTGTAGCAAACATCTGTCTAATCTGATTGGGACGGATCTATATACTACTGATATATAATCTCCCATCACTAGCACCCTCATAAGAGGAACGATTGCTGAAGTTTAAACATGCCTACGGAAATTCATCGAAATACATTCTAATCGGTTTTTTTTTATCACACATGAATTAAAATACAAATATTGATAGCAATATTTATAAATAGATTTTTATAGCATTGTTTTCAAAAGTAGCGATTTGTAACGTACTTAATATTGGAAAGACTTTCACCTCATGAATGTCTTGGTCTTTTTGTGTTTTCCGCAGTTTCAGCCAGGTGGCAGTCTCCTCAAATAGACATAAAAACGCCTTCTTGGTCGAATGAATGACCTTAACTTTCAAGGCCACATAACTTAAACGACTTCCTCTGATTAACTAAAAAGGTCAGGACAATGAGACCCAGTAGCATGATGCTTGGATAATTTGTAAGCTACTTTTAAAGGTCACGAGGGTTATTTGTGCTAAATTATTAGTGAGTTTCCCTTTAAGAAAAAAAATGAAGTTCTACGTCCATGACTTAATCAACCTTTGAAATTTATTTTTTGTATCTTCAAACAAAGTCGTCATCAGCTGCAGATCCGGTTGACAATAGAAACATTTGTTTAATGTCGGAAAGTAGTTTATTTTGAATATAAAACATATATTAAACAATTTGAGGACATTTCGCCCCACTGATAACCTTGGAAACTGTCTTACAAGTAGTTGACCAATATGGCGAGTTTATGTAACCAGACATGTGTTCTGGTTCAGTCGACAAGAACGTGAATGAGATTACTTACACAACAACCTTATTGGGCAAAAATTCTTCCCACAAAGTAAAAAAAAAAAAAAATAAAACAGAACAAAAACAATAAAATAAAAAAGAAGATTGCAAGTTTGTGCGGACGTATTTCCTTTCTATGATGAAATAATGATCTAACGTATCCATTTCTATAGTTTTATAGTGATTTTGTTTATGATGAATGTCACGTCAATTCGCCATATTTGTCAGGTCTTAAGCGCACCTGATGAGGCGATGCCTTCTCACAGCATTTATTTTCCATTCATCACCTTTGTCGTAAGAGCTTATCACTCTTTAATACATTGCGTCACATCAGATGCTGATTGGTCAGTATTGTTAATGTAAACTATTGGTTGAATGAATGATGCGAAATCAAGATCTTATAAATATAATGACATCAGTTCTGTTATGTCGCCAATTTGATAAAGAATACATCCCTGCCTTGTCGAAGTAATAACACTAATGAACTAGAACTACTAGAAAACATTTTTTTATGCACAGTTGGTCTGAGGGAGTTACTGTTTTGGACTGCTGGTGACGAGTTTGAAATTCATGACTCACATTGCCCCGCGGTGAACAACAGAATTCCAGATCTGTTATCCAGGTGGAGAGTTGGTACGACCTTACAACAGGGGTTACAACAAAGTAGGTGTTCTACATTTACACGCCCAGGTCATACTACCGCACGACATTTTAAAGGTTACAGGTAAAATTGGGTCTCTGATAAAAACGTCTAGGAGTGACGGATATGATTTTTGGCAGGGTCCAGCGGAATGACTGAGAGTGTGCAGTTTTTAGCTCTCTGGACGGAGTCCAGGAGAGCTTACGCAGTCATTCTCATGTTTTTGCCGGAAGTAGAATTATTAAAAGTTTGTGGACAGAGGATATCAGAAACAGTGGGACTGTCAGAATGGATTTCAAGACACATGATTGGGGTCGACACGAACTAGATTTGACAAGAAATTTGAGTTGTTAAATGATTTCATTTTTGAGTAATCGTCAATTAACGGTGTCATTTTGGACATTCTCGGTGTCACAGGGACATGCCGAACGTTATTCTGAGGAGTTATGAGGCAAAGTTCCTATATCAACCCACTGTAATGTGTATATAACAATGTGCTGCAACACACGTATCCCTGTGACGCTGCAAAAATTTGCTGCTATGCGTGTTACATTATATACATTATGTCGTCTGCTACAGTGTACAGGGTGTCTCGCGAAGTATATGTGTATACGTCCCTGGCAAACACTGATATGGAATATTACTATGTATTCTTAGTAGTTCCAATTGTTTATCTTCTCTCATAATAATAACTTAATTTCTTGAAAGCATGGGAATGGGGCCCTATCTTTAAATCGGCAAAAGTTCCGGCCTATCACAAGGAGACTTGACACGAACACACCGCAGCCTCCCAAAACACACATATGCACTAACCACACTCATACATGTCGCACGCACGGGAGGCCGTCCTTAAATGACCTTAGATGTTAATAGGACGTTAAACAAAATAAACCAAACCAAACCAAACCAGAGCTATTACTTAGTATTTGAAATATGTCCTGTTACCCAGTGTATAGCTTTAAATCACTAATACATGTAACTGTTGACAAATGTGTTTTGGGTATAAAATGTACCATGTGTAAATATGGTAAATATCAGAAAACTTGTGATAATTTAAATCAAATTTGGAGAGAATATAGGTTTCTAATTGATTATAGTCATATGCATATATATTGATGATTTGTATTATGTAGTGATAATGTGCAAGCTGAAAGTATGTCGCATTGGTACTATATTGATGACCAATTTGACATGTGACCTTTGGTGACTAATAAATGAATAACATTTCTCTAGTCATATACATCGGAAAACAGTGAAAATATTATGAGATGAAACAGGAAACAATTCTCAAAATTTCATTTGAAACGATCAATACACAAAGTCAGGAAAATTCATTGAAAAGTTGAAAATACAGAGAATATATAGCAAAATAAAAAAAAAATAAGACTGAAATTCGCAAGGAACTGTATATACAAACAAGCTGGATTTCTAATCAACGTCCAGAGAGCTACGAGGCCCTTGGCCTCTTGTTCATGTATACTTTAGATGTTGGTTTTATACACTTTTGTAGTTCAGTGTAAGTTCTCTATGAAATTTGCTATAGTGATATTACGTTAATATCTAAATGGCGTCCAATTCAAATATTTCAATTAATAATTGTTGGTATTGTGATCTGATGGTATTTAACATTCGAATGTAATTACCATAGAACTGTGTATTTATAATGAATTAAAATGTGCAGTGATTTTAACAATGTCACTTGTACAGTTACAGAATTCTCACTGATAGATGGTTCATAGGGCTAATTCATTTTCCGTACCTAATCGATTTTCCACATCTAAATAATATTCCACACCAGATTAATTTAATCTACCATGGCTTTGGATGACTGGCGTGCTCGAGTGATGTTTTGTGTATTAACCTGCCACATTGTCTATACTTGTTGTTACTAGTAACAAATTCAGCCAATTATCTTTCTTATTTGTTTGTGTCTTTCTGGGGTCAGTTTAATTGAGACGGGATCTACTGTCTCTCTGGAGTCAGTGTAATTGAGACAGGATCTACTGTCTCTCGGGTAAGTGTAATTGAGACGGGATCTACTGTCTCTCTGGGGTCAGTGTAATTGAGGCGAGATATACTGTCTCTGGGGTCTGTGTAATTGAGACCAGATCTACTGTCTCTCTGGGGTAAGTTTAATTGAGACGGGATCTACTGTCTCTCTGGCGTCAGTGTAATTGAGACGGGATCCACTGTCTCTCTGGCGTCAGTGTAATTGATACGGGATCTACTGTCTCTCTGGGGTCAGTGTAATTGAGACGGGATCCACTGTCTCTCTGAGGTTAGTATAATTGAGACGGGATCTACTGTCTCTCTGGGGTCAGAGTAATTGAGACAGGATCTACTGTCTCTCTGAGGTTAGTGTAATTGAGACGGGATCCACTGTCTCTCTTAAGGTTAGTGTAATTGAGACGGGATCTACTGTCTCTCTGAGGTCAGTGTAATTGAGACGGGATCTACTGTCTCTCTGGCGTCAGTGTAATTGAGACGGGATCTACTGTCTCTCTGGCGTCAGTGTAATTGAGACGGGATCTACTGTCTCTCTGGCGTCAGTGTAATTGAGACGGGATCTACTGTCTCTCTGAGGTTAGTGTAATTGAGACGGGATCTACTGTCTCTCTGGCGTCAGTGTAATTGAGACGGGATCTACTGTCTCTCTGGCGTCAGTGTAATTGAGACGGGATCTACTGTCTCTCTGAGGTCAGTGTAATTGAGACAGGATCTACTGTCTCTCTGAGGTTAGTATAATTGAGACGGGATCTACTGTCTCTCTGAGGTTAGTGTAATTGAGACGGGATCTACTGTCTCTCTGAGGTCAGTGTAATTGAGACGGGATCTACTGTCTCTCTGGCGTCAGTATAATTGAGACGGGATCTACTGTCTCTCTGAGGTTAGTATAATTGAGACGGGATCTACTGTCTCTCTGAGGTTAGTGTAATTGAGACGGGATCTACTGTCTCTCTGGCGTCAGTATAATTGAGACGGGATCTACTGTCTCTCTGAGGTCAGTGTAATTGAGACGGGATCTACTGTCTCTCTGAGGTTAGTGTAATTGAGACGGGATCTAACTGTCTCTCTGAGGTCAGTGTAATTGAGACGGGATCTACTGTCTCTCTGAGGTTAGTGTAATTGAGACGGGATCTACTGTCTCTCTGAGGTTAGTGTAATTGAGACGGGATCTACTGTCTCTCTGAGGTTAGTGTAATTGAGACGGGATCTACTGTCTCTCTGAGGTTAGTGTAATTGAGACGGGATCTACTGTCTCTCTGAGGTTAGTGTAATTGAGACGGGATCTACTGTCTCTCTGAGGTTAGTGTAATTGAGACGGGATCTACTGTCTCTCTGGGGTCAGTGTAATTGAGACGGGATCTACTGTCTCTCTGAGGTTAGTGTAATTGAGACGGGATCTACTGTCTCTCTGAGGTTAGTGTAATTGAGACGGGATCTACTGTCTCTCTGAGGTTAGTGTAATTGAGACGGGATCTACTGTCTCTCTGAGGTTAGTGTAATTGAGACGGGATCTACTGTCTCTCTGGGGTCAGTGTAATTGAGACGGGATCTACTGTCTCTCTGAGGTTAGTGTAATTGAGACGGGATCTACTGTCTCTCTGAGGTTAGTGTAATTGAGACGGGATCTACTGTCTCTCTGAGGTTAGTGTAATTGAGACGAGATCTACTGTCTCTCTGAGGTTAGTGTAATTGAGACGGGATCTACTGTCTCTCTGAGGTTAGTGTAATTGAGACGGGATCTACTGTCTCTCTGAGGTTAGTGTAATTGAGACGAGATCTACTGTCTCTCTGGCGTCAGTGTAATTGAGACGGGATCTACTGTCTCTCTGGGGTTAGTGTAATTGAGACGGGATCCACTGTCTCTGGGGTCAGTGTAATTGAGACGGGATCTACTGTCTCTCTGGCGTCAGTGTAATTGAGACGGGATCCACTGTCTCTCTGGTGTCAGTGTAATTGAGACGGGATCTACTGTCTCTCTGGCGTCAGTGTAATTGAGACGGGATCTACTGTCTCTCTGGGGTCAGTTTAATTGAGACGGGATCTACTGTCTCTCTGAGGTTAGTGTAATTGAGACGGGATCTACTGTCTCTCTGAGGTTAGTGTAATTGAGACGGGATCTACTGTCTCTCTGGGGTCAGTGTAATTGAGACGGGATTTACTGTCTCTCTGAGGTTAGTGTAATTGAGACGGGATCTACTGTCTCTCTGAGGTTAGTGTAATTGAGACGGGATCTACTGTCTCTCTGAGGTTAGTGTAATTGAGACGGGATCTACTGTCTCTCTGGGGTTAGTGTAATTGAGACGGGATCTACTGTCTCTCTGGGGTTAGTGTAATTGAGACGGGATCTCCTACATGTAGCTCTTATGGCAAAAATTATATCACATGTTTTTAAAACTTGTATAATTTTGCTAAATTAAAACTTAGATAATATCACATTTATAGCTGAATCTGGAAAAAACTACTTCGAAACTATCAGTAGATATCCCGAGCACGCTTGTAACTATTCATTCAAATGCTGCTCTTCAGGAAAAATTGATGTTATTACGTACAATAGCTATGTATGACGTTACAGTATAATAAGGTTACAATAACGTGGTCTAGACTAAAGTAACGTACAATACATTTAATAGTGCTATCCAGTGGTACATGCCTAGGGTAGTTTATGGATATACATTCGAATCGACTTTTTCATCAAGCATGAATTAAAATACAAATCTTGATAGCAAAATTTAATAAAGCTTTTTATAGCTTTGTCCTCTAAAGTACGGATTTGTAACGTACTTACTATTGGAAGGGTTTTCACCTTATACACGTCATGGTGTTTTTGCGTTTCCCCCAAATTTTGACAAGGTGACAATCTTCTAAAATAGCCATGAAAACGCCTGCTTGGTCAAAGAAATAACCTTGACTTTCAAGGTCACATAACCTAAACGACTTCTTTTGATTAACCAAAAGGATCAAGACAATGAGACTGGACCAGTAGCATGTTTGGATAAAGGTCTACTACACTAATTCAAAATCCATCCATATCATTTAGCTACTTTTTAAGCTCACGAGGGTTATTTGTGCCAAAATATTAGTGATTTCCACCATAAGACGAAAAATTGAGCTTTACATCCATAAACTTTGAAATTTATATTTTCTATCTTCCAACAAATTCTTCATCAGCTGCAGATCAGGTTGGCAACACAAACATTTGTTTGATGCCAGAAAGTAGTTTATTTTGAATAGAAAACATATAAAACAATATACACGAATCTGGTTTAAATTGAAGACATTTCGTAACAGTGACATTATTCGGAGTGCTGTATATATATTTTAATACAGTACGCTTATACTGAAAACCGTGGAAACCGCCATACATTTCTTAGTAGGTGACCAATACGGCGAGTTTTGTGTAACCAGACATGTGTTCTCGTTCAGTCGTCAAGCACGTGACTGAGATTACTTACACAACAACTTAATAGGGGCAAACAATGCTTCCCAGAAAGTAACCCAAAATGTTCCTTATTTGGAGTTGATATGCAGTGTCCACTACACTGTCTCACTGGCTTACTAGGCGCTTTATATGTCAGAAACAAAAAATGATGAATTTAGGGTGACATTGAACACAGAAATTTATTTTGGCGGGAAATAGTACTACATTTAGCACGAAACACTGAAGGATATAAGTTCTATTGGTAAAATACCCTTTTCCGTACACTCAACCCTAGTTATTGATGTGACATCTTTGTTGTGTTATTTGTCACGTGGTCTTTAAAAGGTCAAAGATAACATAACCAACTTAAATTCACACAACCTTTACGGCGATATATGAATTAGGAAATCATTTTTTATTTAAAGGACCTCTTTCACGAACAATAGAATTTTGCCCACGAACTAATTTTACCAAAGCCAGATGTTATTTATAGTACGTTAGAGTGAACATTTGAAATAGGTTTGAAAAATTCAAAAAGTCCCAATGGCATGTGCTGTGGCCGAAATAAAGTTGCCTACCAGAGATATACTGCAGGGGTAAGATTTTCATTCAAAACTGTATCAAAAGATTATCTTATATGATCTGATGAAAATAACAAATTATGGAGTATGATTTACTGCAAATTATGAACCAAAAAATTTGTAGAAAATATACGCAACGAATATGTAACATCAATTTAAAGATTATCGATTTTTTAGTCATATTTAAGTCTTGTATGATTCCTACGGAAACGATAAACCCACTTCCGGTTCTTGTGCACTAAATCTATTTCATGATTAGTTGGCTCATTATGTAAACTTATTAGGGTAAACATTTCGGAAAAATCTGGGACCGGTAAATTTGACATTTAAAGGTCAAATTGCCAGATGGTCTGTTTTAAGTAACATCAAATATCAATTGAATATCATTACTTTGAAGTAAAAAAAACCCTTTAATATGGTCAATTGATCTCATTTTCGGTACAACTATCTGCCTTACCTCTTCTGATATATTCCCTCTAATTTACTTCCAGTTTCAATTGAGAAAACCGTAGTTTTTTGGGTCTCTATCCGACCACCAGGTCTAACCCCATCCACTTTTACCATTCACAGTTTGTTTGGTCGATAAAACAATTAGTTTATGAACAGAACATCATTGCTGATACATTTGTCCGCTCACGAAGTGGTTTCCAACGTTTATCAGTTGTTAATCCTTTTCCACCTATATTTCAATGGGTGAATCTTGTAGCAATCCTGAACCGTCGCATCGGTTCGTCTATCAACACACATGGCTTATCTTTTGAGGTAAACTGGTTAGGTTAGACTAAATCTCCCAATTGTCGTTTCTGAAGGGGTATATCACTGTCATCAACTGGTTCCATACGTCCCAGGGTCTTTCCATCCTTCATTCCTTCTATTTCTATCAGTACAACCCACACCTAACTACCCTCCTTGACATTTTCTAGATTAGGCCATTTTAGTTTACACACATTTAAGTCTTTAAGGACCAAAGTACACTAGGAAATGACCCTACGGACATCTCAAATAAAAATGGGGAAAAAGGAAAACAGAATTGCAATAATCTGCTGGCTTGAACGTGATTTGAACGTGATTATGAAATATTAGGTCACACCGTATTCCGTTTATAAATGTGTTAAAAACTAAAGTTCCCTTCAGTTTATTAGCGCTGGTGTCGATGTGACAGTAATGTTATCGACCGATCCAAATGTATAATATATCGCAGTTAAAAACATTATTTGTATATGGCTTTGACCTATCTTCTTACCGTCCATATGCTGTAGTTAATGCAAAGGATTAACAAGATTTTAAATCAGCAAAAAAATCAATCATGTTCTTTTTATCAAAACTCACTTTAAAAGGGAAGGTTACTTTACTTTTAAAAACTGCTAAATCGTATTTTTGTATTCTGGCTTTCTTGAATTGCTGTTTGTTTTGTATCATTTTATGTATTTCTACAATATAACGGATCTATTGCTTAAACCAGAATGTTGTAACGCCTGAATTGATATAATACGTTTGGTTGGGGTTTATACACTTACTGACTTTTCTGTTAAGAGACATCATTGTCCAAACAAGGCGTGTCATGTTCACCGAGATCGATGCCCATGGAAAACATTTCATGTCGAGATTATTACCAAAATGTAACAACGACATCCAAATAGGTTCATGAGGATGCCAGTTCCAAATTGTATTACGATAAAAATAAATCATATATGACTTGACTTTGTCCATAATTAATTTAATAGCCATCCCTGTGGTTATACATATCAATGTTATGGGTGTAACCCCTTAAGTCTCGAACATTTATCAGAGGTGTAAAATAAAATCGGTGTAAGACTACTGTAAAATACTTTGACATATTTGTATTGAAGTTAATACCAAAGCTAGACTACCTGGACGAAAATAAATTAAGGTCAGTTTAGCACTTCTGCCCTATTAACGGGTAAATAATTTTCTTTCACTAAAAAAACAACTATTGAATTAAATCAATGAGTATCGGGCAATAGACTAATGCCTATATAAGCCCGTCTCCCTTGGGTGGTATAATGGACTGTATATATAGATAGTACAGTAGGGCCTAGTATCAATAATATTGTAATAATAATAAAAGTAATGATGCTAAACAAGATAACACGAAAATAACGCTGCAACATGGACTAACAAATACCGCATAGTAAACAATGTTTTGTTACCTCTCGTTCATTATGTTTATAAAGATAGAGAAGTGAGCGTTTGGGATACACAGACAAATCTATATTTAGAAACGAATGATACAATAGGAGGTAAGCCTATCAGTGAATACAAACAAGGAGAAAAATACTTTTACAAGGATTTAGTTAAGGGCCGATATGATTCAAGTTGTAAATTAACGCAGTTTCCAACTGGGGTAAGTGTTATAATGAAGCAACATTGCCATATGAACGACTCAATTAACCAAAAAGACATAGAATATCAGGCCAGGATCATGCTGGGACCAAGGACACCCAAGTCACGGTGTAAACTTTTCCAATATCTTAGCAACCAAAATGCCCGGACAATGATGTCGTCAAGGGCCACCAAGTTTGCCAAATGAGGGATGAATGACATTGACCTTGAGTCGCAAAAGTCAAATGTGTCGAAATATCTTTAACGGTTTCTTCTGCCATAACCAAAAGGCACAAGGCAGTGGTATATATGGTGCAAAAGAAATATGAAATAATTTTTCTTTTTAAATTTTTAAATTTTTAAATTTGAGTTCGTTCGAATAAAACGTTTTAATGAAATATTATTGCGTTGAACGAATTCTTCTTTGCAAATGAAAACAAATACATGTAAACAGAATATTATTGAGTGCAAAGAAATGTTATTGAACCCAAACACAATTGTATTGTGTTTGAATGAAATATGCGTGCAAAGGAAATGGTGTATATAAAGAAATCGTATTGTGTTCGAATGATGTGTTATTGCGTGTAAAGAAAATGTGATTGCAAATGAAATCTTATTACATACTATTATCGTATTTGAATATAAATACTTGTTGTATCCATGGAAATAGTATTGTTAGCTCTGAACCTAAAGAGGTATACATAGACAGTGTGTCTGCTACAATGTACCAATAACATCATTCAAATATTTCACTGCGTAAATAGATGTAAATGCAATAATAATGTTTAAATGTACCCATAACATCAGTTGGTGAAGAAGGATGAAGAAGTATAAGGAAGTCATCGTAGCTGGGACATATCCGACCATGAATTGTCTCGCGACCCTACCAGCGGACATGGAGTTGGCAGTAGTCCTCCAAAGAAGAAGTATGCGTTTGGAGTTCAAGCGAGTCGATAGAAAGCTGACGGACCTTGTTGGACAACCTAGACAGCAGTCGGGAAGATTGTTCTGGACCATTCTGTTGCGGTAGGGAAATGGCATAAGCAAGTAGTTATGCTGAAGAAGACTTTGCCCTGGTATAGCCTGGCATGTTTTAATTCTCCATTGCAGAGGGTGTCCGGAGAAAGAGGAGCGGATGCATACCTGTTTCTTTTACACTTTGTAAATGAGGCAGTGCTCAGCGCGAATGCGTTCGACAATCTGGAGTTCAGGTTTACCAGCATGACCCCTTAAAATGTACATGTACATATAAAAGATTTGTGTTAATTTGGTTGTTCGGTTCTGATGTTATATATAAAGACTTTATTTATATCACGATTTTCGTGACAAATGTCGACTACTGACAGAAACACCACAAGGTTTCTAAAGATGTAGGTTGATGAAGACCGCGATAATGTTTACCCTACCGGAGTTCATTGTCTTATTCCTCCTGTCCTTTTTCAAGGGTATATTTTAGATATTTTCTCGTATTTTGCCTGGTTTTACCAATTTTGAATTAGCCTTATGGTTGCGTTATTATGTCGATATTTACTGTTGGTTTTTAAACACCATCTGCATCAGCATGTCCACAAGAGACTCGCACGTATGCAGGACTAACCTATATTGAAGGTATATGGGGACGTTTTATGGTCAACCTCATCATCTCATTAGGAATTAGACTATTTCCTTATGTGATATGAAGTTAGACGTGTTAACATGCCGAGTGGTTCCGTTGTCCCTAATTCATTGAGATTGTGACGTAACCCTTATTTGACCTAGATTTGTATGGCTGGTGTCGTCGATGAAGCAGAACACCCGTTATTATTCGTTGTACACTTTTTCAGGGGTTTCCATACAAATCTATGTTTTTGTTTAAATTTTTGCCCTCGTTTAATATATTTTGAGTTTGAGCTATGGTTTTGTTATTATGGTGACATTCTTTGTTGTTTTTTAACACCACACTGAGGTATCTCAACCGCTGACGAATGCATTCCTAGCAGTATATATCTATATTCACTCTCAAATACAGCTAAATGTTTTAACACGTCATCAGAAACACCTATATAGAAATCACGTTTGATAAGACTTCACATAAAAAGGCGCTGTTCTGAGACTCGGCTGTAAAAGGGCTAGTCAAAGCGACAAGATACATATCGGTGCTGCAAGGTAGGTCCAGATACTCTCAGATTTAGATTCGCTATCAAATATTTCACATAGTTTTATTATTCAGATATTAGTTTCGCCTATCGACTGTTTTTTTGTTTCTTTCTTTTTTTAATTATTTCAGTATGATATTTAAGTGGATCATAATCTTTCTTTGCGAACATAACAACGTCTTTTACATATATATTTTCTCGCAAGTAGGGGATACAATTCTTTGAAATTACTGAATTTCAATTTCTTCTATTTAATGTTTCATCTGATATATTTGAGAAATACTTTATTTAAATCATTGCTGAGAGTAGCACATGTTCAGCATATAGCGTTTCCCAATGCTTCGTGTCATCAGCCAAACAAGTTTACGGTAGCACCAAGTCAATAACCAAACACGTAAGAAGTTTAAAGTGTGTTGGTTCATTGGATAATCTAAATACTCTAGAAAAAAATTATTGAAAGCCAATAGTTATATAAAAGAAATGGTGACGGAACGCAAATATCGTAAGCCTTTGAGGCCGCTGTGAACACGCATCCCAGAGGAAAACTAATCGAACGAATCGAAAATGATATTAAAAAAATTCTAAACAGGGTTCCTCTGAAAAAATGAGAAGCTTTTCAACATTTTGCACATATCTTAACAATGGTGTTGAGGGAATGTAATCATGGTGTTGTAAATGTACCCATAACATAATTGGGATATTTTAATGCGTAAATATATTGAAATCTAATAATGATAATAATTATGTTTTAAATGTACCCATAACATAATTGGGATATCTTAATGCGTAAATATATATTGAAATGTAATAATGATAATAATTATGTTTTAAATATTCCCATAACATCATTCGGATATTTTAATGCGTAAATATATTGAAATGTAATAATGATAATAATTATGTTTTAAATGTACCCATAACATCATTCGGATATTTAAATGTGTAAATACATTTAAATATATTAATGGTGGTTTAAATGTACCCATAACACCATTCGGATATTTAAATGTGTAAATAGATTGAAATGTTTTAAGAAAATGGGGGAAGGTCTAGTGTGTAACGGAAATAACACTTGTAGATATAATGATTCCTTTATGAGTTATTGCGTTGATTTATTGAATCATATCTTTGATACAAGTAATATACCAGATTCATGGCGAAGTGGTAATAGTATATCTGTACTTATAAAGGTGCTTTGAATGACGCTTCCGATATTCAAGTATTTTATTAATTGTTTACCCTGAATATCACTGACGACTCATAGAGGAATGAAACAGTTATATAATCAGATCTTATTCTTATAAAAACAGTCTAAGTCATATTTAAGAATATTTTTTTATTATTTATTTATATTATCTATCTTACTTTTTATCTTTTAATGATAGGTTAAAGTGTATTTTATATACGCTTATATTCCATATGAGATTTGGGAACTATTTTGACACATAAGAACTAGTACACTTATACCTAAAATTGCATAGCTTTGCCTCACACCTGTGCGCGTCGTACTGACTGATAAGTGTGACCCAAATGCCGTTATTTTTTATGTAACATCATGATCTACAGATACAGTTGAGTGTCGACTCAAGGCTACACAAAGTGCACTCCTAATACACTCCGCATGCACTCCAAATTTACCTTGAGTCCTATCAGGCTCCAAGTCTACATGTACTACATGTACCTGAAACCAGGTACATATATACACGTATTGTTTATAGATAGATTTATACTCATATATATTAAGACTCGTTTCATAAATAAATGAATGAATACATGAATAAATGAATGAATGAATATATATATATTTAGACTCGTGTAAAAATAATTAATGAATGGATGAATGAATGAATGAATGAATGAATGAATGAATGAATGAATACTCTTGATTTCCTCCATGCATGAAGATAGAGTAGTTTAAGAAACATTACATAACAAAAAAAAAAAATATATATATATATATATAGGCGATTGGGTGCCGTAGATCGTGAGTTCGAGGCCCGGTCAGGGCACGAGTCAAAAAATTGTCTTCCTTCGTCATTTGTGTTTCTAAGCTATATATATATACAAAAAAAAATAGTCATACGACTAACACTAATCCAAATCCAAACAAGTATCTCTATGTATGTATGCTAATAATATGGTAATATGTCACATGTCGCCCTTCGTAGGTATCTTTATTAACTTAATTGAAAGTGCATTTACATATTTCAACACGTTCCCCCATTTTGATTCTTATTGGATCGATCATTTTTGCGATATTCTACATACTTTTTCGCCAATCTTCACAATGTATTTTTTTTTGTTAAATCATTAAATCCACCTAATAAAAATGCTAGTGATTAATTTTAATTTTGGTTAAATAATTGAACTGAGGTGGTTACAGGTATGATATCAAATATCATGTTAAAGAGTTTGTTTCTTTCCTCGAGTAATTTACAACATTTCATCATTAAATGTTTTATTATGTCAGTAGCAGCCATTCCACATAAACTACAAACACCTGCTGTAATAGTCATACATCCAGTTAATATATAAATTGTTTTCTAAGATCATTATGATTTGAAAGCAATGTAACCAGACGATGTTCTATCAACTCTGTACGAAATAAGCAAAAACCGTTCCAGATCTATTCTTTTTCAAACTTCGTTTTTCCATGTTTCTTCCTCGTGTTCGCGGGTGGCATTGCTAACAACATTTTTTCAATGGGAATTTTGATGGAAAGTATCCATCCTTTATATAATAAACAATTCAAGCTTATATTTGATAACAATATTCGAAAATTATATGTAATTCAGTTTGAACATATTGTATGTTTATTTGCAATGCACGCATTTTTGTGTGTGGATATAGTCATGTTTTGCATTACACAATCTTTCAAAACGCAACATTTGTGTTTTTTTTTTCTATTTCCCTCTGAACTGACCATAGGCCAAGAGATGCCATTAGTAGAATCTACATTTCTTTGGAAGTTGAATGAAAAGTTAGAATAAATCTCACAAAATACCTTTGGGTTACTTCTATAGTTTCGCCAAGTTTTGAGATAAATTATTCCAGGCTTAACATGAGTATAACGCAGCAGGTATTACAACACGTTCCCAAATCTATTTGGCTGAGATTGATTACAATCCTGCAGACTTCATGACAACATCATATAAAGAAATTTTTTTTCTTCAATTCTTTGGATGTCCGATTGACAATATTAGTACAATCACGCTTCGCTGGCAGTGATGTCCCAGCATATATTGTTGAGTCTTTTTCAATAACTCACAATAACTATAATATCACAATAACTATAATATCACAATAACTATAATATCACAAATTTCAATGTTAATTTAACACATGCTGATTTTGAAAATTGTTACATCTGAAAACAATAAATGAATTTTTGTTTCCATTATAGGTCAACCTGAAAAAATGAAAAGCTTTTCAATATTTTGCACATATCTTAACAATGATGTGCCTTATTAAAAACATAATTAATTAATTCTGTTAAATTGTAATATTAATCACACAATAAAGATATATTATCTAAACTACATACAAAGCATATGTGTCCAGAAATATATATTGAAATAATCATTATATTTCAAATTCCTTAATAAGCTGTGATACATTTTGAGTGATACATTTTGATTACACTTTAATGACATGAAATAATAAGCAATCAACTTTAATTAAAACCTGATTAGAAAACAAATTGAATAGCTGTCTTTTATACATCTTGACAAATGTAAAATTAACATGTGGGCAATACTCATAACATGTATTAACAATAAACACAAATTATAAGTAGACTAAACAAATGTTAATAATAATAATATCATATGTCTTCCGACATACGGGGTAACGACATACCTGTGCAGTAGTCAATCCAACAGCGTAACTTTGACGGGATTCGCAGCACTTAGGTGTTGATAACAGATATGGTAAATAATTCATCTAAAATCTGCAGACCGTTTTAAATCATATGAGCTTGGTTCGTTCCGTCGTTGATATTTCCTCTAAAGAATACCCTGTTTTTCATCGCATCACAGTTAATGACGTAGTTTGTCATGTCACTTTTCATCTTTTTATAAAATGAATTTTATTATTTAATAAATTGTCTATTTTAGAATTTCAGAGCGATGGACTTAACGTTAGCGTACGTTTTATCAATTTTGGCCTGTGTAAATATCAGCCCGGCAGACGATGATAAACGCCTACTTGTAGGAGACCAGTCAGTGGAACATTCTCTAGAGGAAGAGGTACAGAACTTGAAGCTAACAGTTTTAGAACTAAATAATAAACTAACTCAACAGGAAAGCGCCTTTAGGACTATGGAAACAGTGGTTTCCTCACTTCAGACACAAGTGGAGTCTACCGTCGGTCCCACAAGTGAAGGTAAGGACATAGTTAATTTTTGACCTGTAGCATACAAATGGAATTTGAACTCTTTGTACTATCATTTTGGTAGAACTTGGTTCGTATAATATCCTATTGTGTATGGTATTAACATTCACCTGTTCTACCCCATTGTACTTATCTCGTTATTTGTTCCCGGCAAATGAAATTTGTTGAAATAAAAACAAAAACAAAAAATACATCAAACAAAACAAACAAACAAGACAAAAACAAAATAAACCCAACTTCATTCATCATTTTGGTCCGTACATTCCGCCGTGGGGATGCTCATCTTTTATACAACATAACTATATCAATTTTAACATTGACCAATCTACCCCGGTAGCACGGATTTTCGTGACCTCAAAAATGCACTTAATATAGAGACGTCAGACAGAACGAAATCATTTTGTGACGACGTCATTAAAGCAAATGGGAATAGTATCATAAATGAAGACAATGTCATGACTCGTGCCCTTACCGAGCCTCGTGATCTCGTAATCGCCTAGCCAGAAATACCCACAGCCTATACCATCTCTTGTCCTGGTGATGAAGAAACGCTCTATGCTAGCCCGAGTTTTCTCTGGCCCTGTCACCATGTCTGGTGTAGGGCCAGAGCGCACTACTATATGAAAACGTGGAATTATCCGACACCGTTTGGTGTCGCTAAGAATTTGATGCAAAAACAATAAAATCGGGTGTGACATAACACCTACCTTACATATATGGATAAATGAGATATTTATGTACCCCAAAACACCCATTTAGTCTCATCTAGGTGTTTTATTTCGTCCGTACAGGCCCTCGCTTTACGCTAGTCAAAATTTCATACTGTTGACCCGCCATTTTGTAAGTGACAGTACGACTAACCACCCAAATCGGAACGCAATGGACCGAAAAGACCACATATCATTTATTGTGTTTTTCTTCTTACAAAGTTTAAATTATGAAAACTAAGTTGATTATTTCCCAAAAGATGTTATATTCCATTAAAAAAATCATTATTTATAAATTATAAGCGGTAAAATATATAAAAATAAATGTTGTATTTTTTTTTCTTTTCGCTCCATCGCGCACAGATTAGGGTAATTAGGCGGACCGCGACCTACATAGTTAGCAATATGGCGTCGAGTCAAGTATGAAATTTTGACTAGCGTAAAGCGAGGGTCTATACGGACGGAATAAAACACCTATATGAGACTAAAAGGGTGTTTTGGGGTACATAAATATCTCATTTATCCATATATGTAAGGTAGGTGTTATGTCACACCCGATTTTATTGTTTTTGCATCAAATTCTTAGCGACACCAAACGGTGTCGGATAATTCCACGTTTTCATATAGTAGTGCGCTCTGGCCCTACACCAGACATGGTGACAGGGCCAGAGAAAACTCGGGCTATATGCCAACCAGGAATAGTTAACATGAGTAATGGGTTCAACATCCAACCCGTATTAGTTTTAAGTAATTGGTTCAAGATCCAACCCGTATTAGTTTTAAGTAATTGGTTCAAGATCGAACCCGTATTAGTTTTAAGTAATTGGTTCAAGATCCAACCCGTATTAGTTTTAAGTAATTGGTTCAACATCCAACCCGTATTAGTTTTAAGTAATTGGTTCAAGCTCCAACCCGTATTAGTTTTGAGTAATTGGTTCAGCATTCCAACTAGACTGGCCACCAGACCCTAAGTTTTTTTTTGTTAAGAATTTTCAAGCTAAATTCTAATTCTAGATTATCTGCCCCTAGTTCTCACATATCCTAGGGACCAAAATCATAAAGCTCAATTTTATTAATAATTTTAATAAATGTATTCTAGAGACAGGGGACAGTCTACATTCCAAAATGTGTTAATTGATTTCAGAGTTGGCTCCATATTCGTAACTGTATAAATCTATTCGAATAATTGATTCAACGTCATAATCTCTGTACATCTATTCGAGTAATTGAATCAACATTACAACCTGTGCTAATTTATTCGAGTAATTGAACCAACATTACAACCTGTGTTAATTTATTCGAGTAATTGAATCAACATTACAACCTGTGTTAATTTATTCGAGTAATTGAATCAACATTACAACCTGTGTTAATTTATTCGAGTAATTGAATCAGCATTACAACCTGTGTTAATTTATTCGAGTAATTGAATCAACATTACAACCTGTGTTAATATATTCGAGTAATTGAATCAACATTACAACCTGTGTTAATATATTCGAGTAATTGAATCAACTACTACTGTAATCGGTATTATATTAACATGTCTTGCTAAAAGTTAATTACGCAAATGTTCTCGCTCTATTGGATGATTTGCATCGCACGTACATTTCTAGATTTGTAAGAAAATCCTTGTTCCCAATCCTCCGCGCCACTGCTTTTCATATCTCATAAAACGCATTTATTTTTAACAACTCTTATAGGATCGACTTATGTGAGATGGGGGAACACAACCTGTGATGGAAATGAGACCTCTCTTGTTTACGAAGGTAATCTTATCATCTTTAATATATATACCCTGTTATGGAGGTTGCATTCCCTGTTTTTACAAAGGTAGGGTATTAACTTAACAAAACAAATCCTGGCCTGGTAATGGAGCCGTCTGTGTTTTCTGAGGTAAGTTAAAAATGATCCTGACCATCCCTTGTAATAGAACCTCATTTGTTGCAAATGGTAAGTTAATGATATTTACAATCCCTTGTAATAGAACCTCATTTGTTGTTAATGGTAAGTTAATGATATTTACAATCCCTTGTAATAGAACATCATTGGTTGTTAATGGTAAGTTAATGATATTTACAATCCCTTGTAATAGAACATCATGGGTTGTTAATGGTAAATTAGTGACCCTAACAATCCCTTGTAATAGAACCTTTCGTTTGTACTTATGCTTTTGTTATACTTACAACCCTTTATAGAGCATCATGTGCTTTCTTTTGACCTTGAAATGCATATTACATAGTAATCATCTCTGTGTCACATCAGCAAATCACCTAGTCCTAAACATGACATAATTGATAAAAATACTTGTTTTATAACACCTGGTTTATAACACCTTAAATAGTTGGTGTTTCTTTTAATTCTAGGGTACGCTGGTGGGTCGGATTACTCCTACTCAGGAGGCCCCAGTGACTTTCTGTGCATGCCACCCGATCCTTTATACGAGACCAATGTATCAACCCACGGCAGTGTGTACGTGAACGGTGTCCGGTTCGGCACGACATTTTATGACACTGTAGACTATTTTGACGGCATGCCTTGCGCATTATGCCACACCAATCGGTCAAGCGTTATTATGTTACCGGGACGGAACCGCTGTCACGACGGCTGGACATTAGAATACTACGGCTGGTTAGCAGCAGGTGGATATAGCCAGGCGTCATCACAGTACATCTGTTTAGATATAAACCCTGTATCAATACCGTATAATATTTCTGTCCAGGATGGACGGATGCTTTACGCTGTGGCTACTGAGTGTGGTAGTCTCCCCTGTCCGCCATATAGTGGGGGCGACTCTCTTTCGTGCGCTGTGTGTTCCATTTAAATGTTTAAAGGGTTTTAGACACAAAAAGGTTAAAGTTGTCTATAGGTTGGTTTTCTGAAAAGCCAGTCAAATTACCCTCACACTCCTGGGGTTGTGTATATACACGCTGAGATACAGGGCACAGCAATGACCCATCTGGACAACTGACCTATATGCAAAATTTCATTCTGATAACGAGGTCGGTCTACCTCCTACGTCACAGGTTCACTGCTGCCGATATGATAGTATAACTAACGTTATAAACACCCAAATGTGTGTCGCATTAAATCACTATTTACACACTATCTACCAAAGGTTTTGTGATGTGGGAATACTTTACATTAATATATTGGGTTACAACAGTGAATTGGTTACATGTACTCCAGTGATGATCCCGTTATTCATTAAACAACTGTATTAAATTCAACTTTATTCCATAAGTTTTACAACTTATTGGATAAAACAGTATATAACATTAATGGACAAAGGCATCCACTCTTACATGATTTATAATTCAATAAGCTAATTTGTCAGATTTGTTACAGGGAAACAGAGAAATAATTATTAAAAATGAATATATTCTAATAAAAATCTTATAAAAAATCTTTCCTTTAGTTTATTTGCTAGTGATAAATATTTTCCTAAATTGTTAAGTTCTTTTATATTTTCTACTTTGAGTAACTGAATACGTTTAAACATACTATAGCATTTAAAATGATACGTTTTAATCAAATCAATACGAATGTCTGCGTAACATTTTCACCACATCAAATACATTCCCCTCATAACCTTCATAAAACATTCTTTAAGGAAATTGTCAAAAAAGGACGTTGTTTGAATACATTACTGTAAAATTGATCAGAACAGTAACTGATTTCTTCAAACATTTACCCAAGACTGACAGTTCAAAGTTACTGATTTAAATAAAGAATCCAAGGATCTTTAGTTTCCAACATGTCATCATAACATGCTTTGAGAAAAAAAATTATCTGGACGCTTTAATTTCAACCAATATTTAAAAATTCTTGATTTAATATGTACAAAGGAAATCCTCAAAGTTCAATGTACAAAAAACCCATGTATCGTCTCAGATAAAAAAAAAATCAGTTCTGTGATTACGTACTATCTAATTAAATTACATCAGGATGAGCCTGTATTTCAAACTACTGCATTTTTATCAAATCTTTATCTTGCAAAATTAAGAAATGGATATTTTTATGTTAATATTACGTCAGGAAAGGGTAAAACATGTTCTTAAAATTGTACAAAATCTTATCAAATTATGCCAAAAATAAAATGGTTAACATTCTGCCACCTCACTGTATAGTAGACCAGAGATGTATATATCACATATGTGATATTTACATCTCTGAGTAGACCTATAGTATATATGCCATTGTTTGAGTTTTTAAAATAAAATAAAAATAAATAAAAAGATGACATGTGATATTAGTAAATTACCAAAGTTATGATATTGTCCGCTGGTCTATTATTTTGATTATACAATTACAGACATGAGGTGTGGAAAGAAAATCTAAACATGTAAGATGATAAAATCCGGACATTCACTGTCATTGCTTTCAGTGTTTACAAAATAATATGGGGCTCTTTGAAGTTTCCCTCTATAAATGCATATAACAAAGCAGATTCTAGCCTAGTGATACTGGTGAGGTGAACCAGATGACGCGTCGGACCACGTGACCGCCTAGCTCATTAATTTTTTTCAGCCAGCAGCAATATCCACCTACTGGCCTAAAATAGATAAACAGCTTTGTAAGGCGAGGTAAAACCTGTGTCAGCCAACATTTATGGGGTCGGGCTAACAGAAAATGGAAAAATACCCTATGTGTCCAAAACCCTTTAAGACGTCCAATATATACAACTAGTCATTCCACAAATTTATTTTATTTGAAGTTAATAAAAAGGTGATATATTATTTTTGTTCGCAGTTATTTGTAAAAAAAAAGGAGCATGAAACATGTCACACTGTTTGTTTGTTTTTTCCATGTGAATCTTACACAAGATTTTTGATAACATGATATATAGTATACTGTAACCATGACGGTATGTAGTATACTGTAACAATGACGGGTATGTAGTATACTGTAACAATGACGGGTATATAGTATACTGTAACAATTACGGGTATGTAGTATACTGTAACAATGACGGGTATGTAGTATACTGTAACAATGACGGGTATGTAGTATACTGTAACAATGACGGGTATGTAGTATACTGTAACAATGACGTGTATGTAGTATACTGTAACAATGACGGGTATGTAGTATACTATAACAATGACGGGTATGTAGTATACTATAACAATGACGGGTATATAGTATACTATAACAATGACGGTATGTAGTATACTATAACAATGACGGGTATATAGTATACTATAACAATGACGGTATGTAGTATACTATAACAATGACGGTATGTAGTATACTATAACAATGACGGGTATGTAGTATACTATAACAATGACGGTATGTAGTATACTGTAACAATGACGGTATGTAGTATACTATAACAATGACGGGTATGTAGTATACTATAACAATGACGGTATGTAGTATACTATAACAATGACGGGTATATAGTATACTATAACAATGACGGTATGTAGTATACTGTAACAATGACGGGTATGTAGTATATTGTAACAATGACGGGTATGTAGTATACTGTAACAATGACGGTATGTAGTATACTATAACAATGACGGTATGTAGTATACAGTAACAATGACGGGTATGTAGTATACTGTAACAATGACGGTATGTAGTATACTGTAACAATGACGGGTATGTAGTATACTATAACAATGACGGTATGTAGTATACTATAACAATGACGGTATGTAGTATACTATAACAATGACGGTATGTAGTATATTGTAACAATGACGGTATGTAGTATACTGTAACAATGACGGGTATATAGTATACTGTAACAATGACGGGTATGTAGTATACTGTAACAATGACGGGTATGTAGTATACTGTAACAATGACGGGTATGTAGTATACTGTAACAATGACGGGTATGTAGTATACTGTAACAATGACGGGTATGTAGTATACTGTAACAATGACGGTATGTAGTATACTGTAACAATGACGATATGTAGTATACTGTAACAATGACGGGTATGTAGTATACTGTAACAATGACGGGTATGTAGTATACTATAACAATGACGGTATGTAGTATACTATAACAATGACGGTATGTAGTATACTATAACAATGACGGTATGTAGTATACTGTAACAATGACGGTATATAGTATACTGTAACAATGACGGTATGTAGTATACTATAACAATGACGGGTATGTAGTATACTGTAACAATGACGGGTATGTAGTATACTGTAACAATGACGGTATGTAGTATACTGTAACAATGACGGTATGTAGTATACTGTAACAATGACGGTATATAGTATACTGTAACAATGACGGTATGTAGTATACTATAACAATGACGGGTATATAGTATACTGTAACAATGACGGGTATGTAGTATACTGTAACAATGACGGTATGTAGTATACTGTAACAATGACGGGTATGTAGTATACTATAACAATGACGGTATGTAGTATACTATAACAATGACGGTATGTAGTATACTGTAACAATGACGGTATGTAGTATACTGTAACAATGACGGTATGTAGTATACTATAACAATGACGGGTATGTAGTACACTGTAACAATGACGGGTATGTAGTATACTGTAACAATGACGTGTATGTAGTATACTGTAACAATGACGGTATGTAGTATACTGTAACAATGACGGGTATGTAGTATACTATAACAATGACGGGTATGTAGTATACTGTAACAATGACGGTATGTAGTATACTGTAACAATGACGGTATGTAGTATACTGTAACAATGACGGGTATGTAGTATACTATAACAATGACGGGTATGTAGTATACTGTAACAATGACGGTATGTAGTATACTGTAACAATGACGGGTATGTAGTATACTGTAACAATGACGGGTATGTAGTATACTGTAACAATGACGGGTATGTAGTATACTGTAACAATGACGGTATGTAGTATACTATAACAATGACGGGTATGTAGTATACTGTAACAATGACGGTATGTAGTATACTGTAACAATGACGGTATGTAGTATACTGTAACAATGACGGGTATGTAGTATACTGTAACAATGACGGGTATGTAGTATACTATAACAATGACGGGTATGTAGTATACTATAACAATGACGGTATGTATTACACTGTAACAATGACGGGTATGTAGTATACTATAACAATGACGGTATGTAGTATACTATAACAATGACGGTATATAGTATACTGTAACAATGACGGTATGTAGTATACTATAACAATGACGGGTGTGTAGTATACTGTAACAATGACGGTATGTGGTATACTGTAACAATGACGGTATATAGTATACTGTAACAATGACGGGTATGTAGTATACTGTAACAATGACGGGTATGTAGTACACTATAACAATAACGGTATGTAGTATACTGTAACAATGACGGGTATATAGTATACTGTAACAATGACGGGTATGTAGTATACTGTAACAATGACGGGTATGTAGTATACTGTAACAATGACGGGTATGTAGTATACTGTAACAATGACGGGTATGTAGTATACTGTAACAATGACGGGTATGTAGTATACTGTAACAATGATGGTATGTAGTATACTGTAACAATGACGGGTATGTTGTATACTGTAACAATGACGGTATGTAGTATACTATAACAATGACGGTATGTAGTATATTGTAACAATGACGGTATATAGTATACTGTAACAATGACGGTATGTAGTATACTGTAACAATGACGGTATGTAGTATACTGTAACAATGACGGGTATATAGTATACTGTAACAATGACGGTATGTAGTATACTGTAACAATGACGGTATGTAGTATACTGTAACAATGACGGGTATATAGTATACTGTAACAATGACGGGTATGTAGTATACTGTAACAATGACGGGTATGTAGTATACTGTAACAATGACGGGTATGTAGTATACTGTAACAATGACGGGTATGTAGTATACTGTAACAATGACGGGTATGTAGTATACTGTAACAATGACGGGTATGTAGTATACTGTAACAATGACGGTATGTAGTATACTGTAACAATGACGGTATGTAGTATACTGTAACAATGACGGGTATGTAGTATACTGTAACAATGACGGGTATGTAGTATACTATAACAATGACGGGTATGTAGTATACTTTAACAATGACGGTATGTATTACACTGTAACAATGACGGGTATGTAGTATACTATAACAATGACGGTATGTAGTATACTATAACAATGACGGTATGTAGTATACTATAACAATGACGGTATGTAGTATACTGTAACAATGACGGTATATAGTATACTGTAACAATGACGGTATGTAGTATACTATAACAATGACGGGTATGTAGTATACTGTAACAATGACGGGTATGTAGTATACTGTAACAATGACGGTATGTAGTATACTGTAACAATGACGGTATGTAGTATACTGTAACAATGACGGTATGTAGTATACTATAACAATGACGGTATATAGTATACTGTAACAATGACGGTATGTAGTATACTGTAACAATGACGGGTATGTAGTATACTGTAACAATGACGGGTATGTAGTACACTATAACAATGACGGTATGTAGTATACTGTAACAATGACGGGTATATAGTATACTGTAACAATGACGGGTATATAGTATACTATAACAATGACGGGTGTGTAGTATACTGTAACAATGACGGGTATGTAGTATACTATAACAATGACGGGTATGTAGTATACTGTAACAATGACGGGTATGTAGTATACTGTAACAATGACGGTATGTAGTATACTGTAACAATGACGGGTATGTAGTATACTGTAACAATGACGGGTATGTAGTATACTGTAACAATGACGGGTATGTAGTATACTGTAACAATGACGGGTATGTAGTATACTGTAACAATGACGGGTATATAGTATACTGTAACAATGACGGTATGTAGTATACTATAACAATGACGGGTATGTAGTATACTGTAGCAATGACGGGTATGTAGTATACTGTAACAATGACGGGTATATAGTATACTGTAGCAATGACGGGTATGTAGTATACTGTAACAATGACGGATATGTAGTATACTGTAACAATGACGGTATGTAGTATACTATAACAATGACGGGTATGTAGTATACTATAACAATGACGGATATGTAGTATACTGTAACAATGACGGTATGTAGTATACTATAACAATGACGGGTATATAGTATACTGTAACAATGACAGGTATGTAGTATACTGTAACAATGACAGGTATGTAGTATACTGTAACAATGACGGTATGTAGTATACTGTAACAATGACGGGTATGTAGTATACTGTAACAATGACGGATATGTAGTATACTGTAACAATGACGGATATGTAGTATACTGTAACAATGACGGTATGTAGTATACTATAACAATGACGGGTATGTAGTATACTATAACAATGACGGATATGTAGTATACTGTAACAATGACGGTATGTAGTATACTATAACAATGACGGGTATATAGTATACTGTAACAATGACAGGTATGTAGTATACTGTAACAATGACAGGTATGTAGTATACTGTAACAATGACGGTATGTAGTATACTGTAACAATGACGGGTATGTAGTATACTGTAACAATGACGGTATGTAGTATACTATAACAATGACGGTATATAGTATACTATAACAATGACGGGTATGTAGTATACTGTAACAATGACGGGTATGTAGTATACTATAACAATGACGGGTATGTAGTATACTGTAACAATGACGGGTGTGTATACTGTAACAATGACGGGTATGTAGTATACTGTAACAATGACGGGTATATAGTATACTGTAATAATCACGGGTATGTAGTATACTGTAATAATGACGGGTGTGTATACTGTAACAATGACGGGTATGTAGTATACTGTAACAATGACAGGTATGTAGTATACTGTAACAATGACGGGTATGTAGTATACTGTAACAATGACGGGTATGTAGTATACTGTAACAATCACGGGTATGTAGTATACTGTAACAATCACGGGTATGTAGTATACTGTAACAATCACGGGTATGTAGTATACTGTAACAATCACGGGTATGTAGTATACTGTAACAATCACGGGTATGTAGTATACTGTAATAATGACGGGTGTGTATACTGTAACAATGACGGGTATGTAGTATACTGTAACAATGACAGGTATGTAGTGTACTGTAACAATGACGGTATATAGTATACTGTAACAATGACGGGTATATAGTATACTGTAACAATGACAGGTATGTAGTATACTGTAGCAATGACAGGTATGTAGTATACTGTAACAATGACGGTATATAGTATACTGTAACAATGACAGGTATGTAGTATACTGTAACAATGACAGGTATGTAGTATACTGTAACAATGACGGTATATAGTATACTGTAACAATGACAGGTATGTAGTATACTGTAACAATGACGGTATGTAGTATACTATAACAATGACGGGTATGTAGTATACTATAACAATGACGGGTATGTAGTATACTGTAACAATGACGGGTATGTAGTATACTGTAACAATGACGGGTATGTAGTATACTGTAACAATGACGGGTATATAGTATACTGTAACAATGACGGGTATATAGTATACTGTAACAATGACAGGTATGTAGTATACTGTAACAATGACTGGTATGTAGTATACTGTAACAATGACGGTATATAGTATACTGTAACAATGACAGGTATGTAGTATACTGTAACAATGACGGTATGTAGTATACTATAACAATGACGGGTATGTAGTATACTACAACAATGACGGGTATGTAGTATACTGTAACAATGACGGGTGTGTATACTGTAACAATGACGGGTATGTAGTATACTGTAACAATGACGGGTATATAGTATACTGTAACAATGACGGGTATATAGTATACTGTAACAATGACAGGTATGTAGTATACTGTAACAATGACAGGTATGTAGTATACTGTAACAATGACGGTATGTAGTATACTATAACAATGACGGGTATGTAGTATACTATAACAATGACGGGTATGTAGTATACTGTAACAATGACGGGTGTGTATACTGTAACAATGACGGGTATGTAGTATACTGTAACAATGACGGGTATGTAGTATACTGTAACAATGACGGGTATGTAGTATACTGTAACAATGACGGGTATGTAGTATACTGTAACAATGACGGGTATGTAGTATACTGTAACAATGACGGGTATGTAGTATACTGTAACAATGACGGTATGTATTATACTGTAACAATGACGGTATGTAGTATACGGTAACAATGACGGTATGTATTATACTGTAACAATGACGGTATGTAGTATACTGTAACAATGACGGTATGTAGTATACTGTAACAATGACGGTATATAGTATACTGTAACAATGACGGGTATATAGCATACTGTAACAATGACGGGTATGTAGTATACTATAACAATGACGGGTATGTAGTATACTGTAACAATGACGGTATGTAGTATACTATAACAATGACGGGTATATAGTATACTGTAACAATGACGGGTATGTAGTATACTGTAACAATGACGGTATGTAGTATACTGTAACAATGACGGGTATGTAGTATACTGTAACAATGACGGGTATGTAGTATACTGTAACAATGACGGGTATGTAGTATACTGTAACAATGACGGGTATGTAGTATACTGTAACAATGACGGGTATGTAGTATACTGTAACAATGACGGGTATGTAGTGTACTGTAACAATGACGGTATATAGTATACTATAACAATGACGGGTATGTAGTATACTGTAACAATGACGGTATGTAGTATACTATAACAATGACGGGTATATAGTATACTATAACAATGACGGGTATGTAGTATACTGTAACAATGACGGGTATGTAGTATACTGTAACAATGACGGGTATGTAGTATACTGTAACAATGACGGGTATGTAGTATACTGTAACAATGACGGGTATGTAGTATACTGTAACAATGACGGGTATGTAGTATACTGTAACAATGACGGTTTGTAGTATACTGTAACAATGACGGTATGTAGTATACTATAACAATGACGGGTATGTAGTATACTGTAACAATGACGGGTATGTAGTATACTGTAACAATGACGGGTATGTAGTATACTGTAACAATGACGGGTATGTAGTATACTATAACAATGACGGTATGTAGTATACTGTAACAATGACGGTATGTAGTATACTGTAACAATCACGGGTATGTAGTATACTATAACAATGACGGGTATGTAGTATACTGTAACAATGACGGGTATGTAGTATATTGTAACAATGACGGGTATGTAGTATACTGTAACAATGACGGGTATGTAGTATACTATAACAATCATCACGGGTATGTAGTATACTGTAATACTGTAAATGATATCAGTACCCCCATTGGAACTCTTATTGGTGTTTGTTTGTAACATAAAATTTGAAATTTTGAACAGAAAACATTTCTTAAATATTCTACTTCTGTCTGGTTTATGTTAAATCAATTTTATTGCAGATAAAAGCAAATGGACTGGACAAAAGTTATACAACTTACTTACGCCATTTCCGTAACAAGGGTGTATATACAAAATTTGTCACTTTATAGATTATTTATACTAATATTGTAGTAAAGAAGGCGGGGATAAAGATCGAAAGGAGAACAATAGACGAGGAACATAACAAAAACCTAATGTGGGGTTTGTAAGATTAACAGGTATGTAGTTTATCTGGTCTTGTTGACAAAGTTAGACTGCTTTTCTAACACACAAGTCCTTCTGCTTTCTAATGTTCGTCACATCTTGTGCTCAGTATCGTTCTCCATTTTCACTCGTTATCCTTCTTTGGTCTCACTTCGAATACAAATCCTAATAAAGCTACCTTTGCCGACAAGACCAGTGTAACTAGGTGCACTCTGTACGACATGAAATTTACTGATATATAAATACCTATACGATAAATGATATATTTTACTGGTACTAATACAAAGTTGGAAGGAAGGGTTTAGATTGGATAGTAGGAGAGTGGCAGTCAGCGAAAGAATGAAAAGAAAGAACATATAATTAGCAACCTTGGTATAAATTGGACAAACTCATATCAAATTTTGAATCTTTTAGAACCTGATATAAACATTTTTACAGACCTGTAAATAAGAATTTTGCTGTATTTTACGAGGTCTTAAAGGCAGCCCTGATCGAGGCGCTGCAGACAATAATGAGTTCGAAAACAAGATGTCACTGGGAGGAGGAAAGTAAACAATGGACGAAGTAAACAAAGTTCCATCGTCCAAGGTCAATCCGAATTCATAAATAAATAACAAACGATTGATATAAAATAATGGTGATAAGTTTATTAGATATTAAAATAATATTTATATGTATTTACAGATTACATAAATAATATGGTCGGGGCCACTGGTCGGCCTTAATGTTGGGGACCGTCAGTTGGGGACTTGTTGGGGGAAATTATCTTAATATGTCACTCCCATTCGGGACATCCGATTGGGGAACTAATAGGGGTTCTACTCGGGGCTCTACTCGGGGCTACCCTAGCAGACGAAATGAAAATACTACTTTAAACGATTTAACAATTTAATTCATTTAAGAAAAGGATGGAGCTTCCAAAGGGGTAAAATATTACCTTTCTATCTGGAGAAACAATAATGCTGCCGCACGGATGACTGAGTGGAGGAAGACTCCCCGATGCGCCTGCTGAGTCAACAGACATCGGAGGTCTAGCGTAAAACTACGATGGCCGATATCAGCCGTCAAGTTCCTCGCATTTATGTGATGCGAGTAATCTGACATAGTAAAATCACATGACGGATTACTCTCATGTGATGCGAGTAACCTGACATAGTAAAATCACATGACGGGTTACTCTCATGTGATGCGAGTAATCTGACATAGTAAAATCACATGACGGGTTACTCTCATGTGATACGAGTAACCTGACATAGTAAAAATCACATGACGGGTTACTCTCATGTGATGCGAGTAACCCGACATAGTAAAAATCACATGACGTGTTACTCTCATGTGATGTGAGTAACCTGACATAGTAAAATTACATGACGGGTTACTCTCATGTGATGTGAGTAACCTGACATAGTAAAATTACATGACAGGTTACTCTCATGTGATGTGAGTAACCTGACATAGTAAAAAAATCACATGACGGGTCACTCTCATGTGATACGGGTAATTGTTCGCAACATTGAAATAGGTGACAATGCACTTGCAGAACTCATTAACATTCCAGGCTGACATGTGTTTCACATCAACATTGCAAATTTAAACCTTATCTTTGATTATTTGTGTTGCATATAAAATCTCTTGTCCAATGTCCTCCAATTTAGATTTTCGGGATTTTTTCTACCACATAAATATACCAATCTACAAGTAAAATAAGAAAGAAGTTCTGTTGCAATTAGTCTGTGGTCAAATCATGAATTGACTAGACTACACGAGCTCCATTGTATATTACGTAGATATTCGACAGTCGCCATGATAGCCTCTTTTGAAAGGTCTAGTAAAACTATACATTGGAATGTTAATGGGTTTTGTAAGTGTACAGTCATCTCCCTCGCGACTGTGTACAGTTATTCGCATCACACGCTAGTAACCTGTCAAGTGATTTTGCCTGTCAGGTTACTCGCATCACATGAGAGTAAGCCGTCATGTGTTTTTTACTATGTCAGGTTAATGGCATCAGATGAGAGTAACATATCAAGTAATTGTAGCCTATGTCAGATTACTCGCATCGCATAAATGCGAGTAACGTGAAGGCTGACATCGGCCATCGTATAAAGCCGACCGACCAATGACACGACGCGATATATACAATCAACCAATGATATCCTACGTACATACTTCCATAGCTTAACACATCGGTAGATAAACAAAGATGTCAGCGCCCAGGAGAGGACGTATTAAATCACTTCTAACAGCATTAGAGGATTCTTAGACGTAAATATGAACTAGCGATTGTTGTTATAACAAGATACTATCCTAGATATAATACTTAGGGATACCATAAATACTTTTTAAATAATAAGTAAAACAAGTTGCTGTCCTTCCAAAAAAGGACAACAATACCTGGACGTAGCAAATTTGTGATATGACTGATTGAAGTTATGACGATATAGACAAACAATTGGGAATATTACTGCTACTATGTTAAAGTAAAACATCTCATATGTATGTATGCTTTCATGGGGTGAAACTTAAGTTATTGTGACCTTTAAGATACAACAAAGGTCTATCACCAAGGTGATAGTAAAAGATCATGAGGCAGAACCGTAATCTATTACTACTCAATAGGTGTAGGATGCAAGTTGATACCAATGTATCATGAAGGTCATGGCAAGGGTCAAACACTTTGGTTAATGACCATTTTATATATATAAGTCATGGTAGAGGTCACCAGTGGTTCTAAAGTCAAATTTTTGTCTGGCAATTGAAAAGAAGAAACTCCACAAATTTAAATTAAGATATGTTTTAAACATTTATTCTTTTTAATATCATAATATTGTGACTAGATGCTATTTAAGAATGACTAGTATTAGCTCTAAAGTCTAAAATAAAACAAAACATGTATACATATAAATGGGAAATTGGATATGAGTATGAAGTATTGATTGTTTTACATTGAGTATTAAAATAAAATATACATGCTAATATTAAAAGAACGTTGGAACAACTGAACATTAATTTACGGTGTATAAGCTGTCAGGAATTTTCCAGGAGTTTACATAAGCAGATTTGTTAACATATATACATGTATTACCATGAATACTGTAGTTTCATGTATAGGTAAATTATCTAATTTTGTACTGTAAAGGAGTCATTGGGGTACCATAGCTAGATCAGCAAGTTTAAAATAAAATACAGGCAGGATTTTGTTTTCTTCAGAAACTTGAGACAAACTATTTAAATGGTGTATAATGTATTTATTGATAAAATGAACAATTTCAAGATATGGAAGTGGTAGAAAAAGTTGTATGAAAGATACATACAGTGTAATTTAAATAACTGTACAATGGCTTTTAGGTACTAAAATGTGTATAGGCCTATTATATATGGATGCATCAGTAAAATGTATAATGTATTAACGAATTATAAGTATGATGTAATCAACTTGTACCAGATGTTTTCTTTAAAGAAACCACTGTAAATGGATTATTCCTATAATTTAGACCCATCCTTTAATTTGGAAAATTGTACCCACTTTTCAATATCAGTGTGGGCAATATTTTAATACTTTGTAAAAATATCTTAAATCATTGAAATTGCAAAATATTTATGCAACAGAAAAAATACATCATTAAACGATCTACAACATGCTTTCTAAGCAATTGAAACAAATGGTACAAAAAGACTAATAAAAATCAAAAAATCTAAGCAAATCTACCAGCACTTTACATTAAAACACAAAGATGTACTCCTAGTGATATAAGATATACAGAAAGGCAATAATCTTATATTGCAAAAACTTACGGATCTGACAGAAACTTTGTTAAACGATGTACAATATGCTTTCTAATCAATTGAAACAAGTGATACAAAATGTTTTATAAAAAGCAAAAAGCAAAAAATCTAAGCAAATCTACTAGCACTTTACATATAAAATGTGAACGGTGGTTAAAGGTATGGAAGTTTCACAGACACACTTCTGTGGCACTAGTTGGTTGTAGGGGGCGTTTGCAAACGAGATTCTTGATAATATTGTTTTCAATATGGCACTTTATATCAATCGGAATTAATTTCATCATCGTGTCCAATAGTTCCGTGCGATCCAGTCCTGTTTCAGGTTCCATATTTTTTGCGGAAAGCATCTTAATGAGCTCTGGCTTGAAGATTTGAACTTTTTTGGTGGTTCCGTCATCGGACTCAAAAAAAAACAGATGCCCTGGCGAACCAGCTTGATGAGCTTCCTCTGCATTGGAGTGAACATGTCGGGCAATGCATGGCTAATGTCCCTTTCTTTTCTATTGTTATTAGTTTTTTGTTATTGCAAGTCGACTTGGGACACGCCAAGTATGGGTCCACTTCAAAAACGCCAACTATAGTGCCCCGAACTGTACAATCTGCAGGGGCGTTATCATCGTCATCGTTAGTGAGATCATCTAGGGTGGCATCATGGCTTATGATCTGAAGTATATAGAAAAGAAGAACTTGCAGTTAATAATATTAATTACAGCCTACAATTTCACATACATTTGTAGTTAATGATCCAAAATATGTTGATATGCTAACCAAGTGTAAGCCCCTGATTATTGGTATCTTACATATGACTTGGTTGGGTTAATATTTTTTTTTACATAAATCATAAATGTGTCGAGTGATGGCGAATATAATGGCAACATTTTGAGAAACATTGGCTTAAAAGCACCTTTTCAGTAACAAATTAGAGGGTCCACCGAAATCTGGTATATAACAGAGCCGCCGGCACACAGAACACTACAGCCAATTATGAGCAGAGCTTATCCGACCCTCCTATTAAATTTCCAAATACACCCCCTTGTCTTTCCCACTCCCAGTCCACCGCAATCTGTCGTGTATCACTATGTAGGTCACGCTCTCAGCACAACCCAGAGTTCTGTGTGTAAAAACACAGTAACACTAATCTGTCTGCGGATAATAATGACTGCAGTTTACTATTAAATACCAGCTTGGGATAGCTATACTCTCATCATTCACATTTCAATGTCGTCATTACACTTACCTTTCCACGCTGTAGTTGCTTCACTTTGACCAGACACACCACGCTGCTTCTGCTGCTGTACCGGAAAAGAATTTGTTGGGCATGCGCAATTAATCTGCCACGGATAGCGATTGATAGTTCAGGCTCCGAAGCCAAACATCGTACACATTTTGTCCCTTATCTAAAATTCACAGTGCATCCGGTTTACCATGGAGCAGGCTACTATATTTCTACCAATCGTCGCTGATATATTATATGCCTGGACGTTCAAGCGTCCAGGCAACAACAATTTATATAGCGAATATTCTTAAAAATTACTATATATTTTGTAGTTTTGTTTAAAATGTCTTCTATGTAGGAATTCCATGTGCAACTGCTATCAATAACTACACCTAGATGTTTATGATTGTTAACAACAGGGATTGGCGTTTTATCGAAAATAAATTGTGGGTTAGAAGGTATAGTTGTGTTAGAAACCAAGAGTATTTCGGTTTGAGTAGGATTGAAATTCAATAGCCATTTTGTTCTACCAAAGATTCATTTGTTCCATGTCAAAGCTAATTACTTAATATGTTTGGAAGAATGTGTCAGTGCGGTATCGTCGGCAAAGAGCCTAATGATATATAGAAGTGTATTAGATAAATCGTTTATATATATTAGGAAAATAATTGGGCCTAACACAGATCCCCGAGGACCCCAGCTTTCATGTATACTTGCAAAGAAATAGCATTTTGTAGAACAACTGATTGGCGTCTATTAGTTGAATATTTCTTAACCATTCCAAAAGTTTGCCTCCTATCCCGTATTTTATTAGTTTTATTGGGATACCCTTATGCCTAACTCTATAGCAGTATATTAATTGATTTCAAAGGCAGGAAATATGTTATGATAAAGTTCGATTAGTTGGTGGGTAGAAGATTGGTTAGGTAGGAAGCCAGATGGAAGATTATTTGCTCCCAAAAAGACAGCTGTAAATATGTTTATGGATAATTCGTTCGAAGATTTTTCCAAGACAGCTAATAAGTTATATAGTCTATAGTTGTTAGCCAGTTCAGGTTGTCCTTTTAAAAAAAAATGGTGTGACATGGACTAGCTTCCATGAATTGGGAAATACAAAAGTACGAAGGGATTCGTTGAACATAAGGGTAAGAGGTGTGTTTATTTCCGGGTAAGTATTGTCATCATCTCATGACTAATTCCATCAGGACCTGCGGCTTTGTTAGTGTCTAGAGTATCTATTGTATCAGCTTGTATCAGCAACATCTTGTTTGTTTATGATAATTTCAGAAAGGGATGTGTCAGTCTGGGTTTCAAAGTAGGATGTATAATCGTCAGGGTCATCTAAGTCAAAAACAGATTAAAATTCTTTTATTAAGAATATTGGATTTCTCATATTTGTCCGAGGTAAGGCAGTTTGTTGTTAGGTTTAGGAGGAAGAGTAGTAGTGGTATTACCTTTCAAGAGCATGCGCATTAGTATCCAATATGTTCTAGGGTAAGCTGAACTATCGTTTATAAATCCATCAACATTATTGTAGAAGAGAGTTTTAGCGTGTTTGAGTATGTAACTTATTTTTTTCTGGCACGCTTGTATTAAATTTCCGACTATGGTGATTTAACACTTATAAAATGCTTCCTTAATCTATTTCTACGCTTTATTTCCCTTCTTACATAACCGTTTATCCATGGTTTGTCGTCTGGTATAAATATAGGAATCAGAGTATGTGTCATGACTGTGAGGAGTGCTATTGATAAAAGGCACGTATAAATACTTTACACTCCCTTGATAATATTGTTTATGTAAGCACAAACTTGTAAGTAGGTGACCCACACCTTGTTAGGTATCTTGACACATGTTGTCGTTCGCTCTACAAGAACTTAAATGATGTAACTTACGTAAACTTTTAAAGTTTATATGTGAATGCGAAGAACATATACGCTGAGGGTTGTATCTCATTTTGATGGTAAAAATGGTAATTTATTCAATTCTACGTCTAAAATGCAATCCTACAATCATACAACGCTCAAATGCTACAGTCCTGCAGTCCTCCAACGCTAAGTCCTACAATCCTACAACGCTAAAAGTCTACAATCCTACAATCCTACAACACTAAAATTCTACAGTCCTACAACGCTAAAATTCAACAGTCCTACAATCCTACAACGCTACATTCTACAATCCTACAACGCTAAAAGTCTACAATCCTACAATCCTACAACACTAAAATTCTACAATCCTAAACGCTAAAATTCTACAGTCCTACAATCCTACAATCCTACAACGCTAAATTCTACAGTCCTACAATCCTACAACGCTAACATTCTACAGTCCTACAATCCTACAATCCTACAACGCTAAATTCTACAGTCCTACAATCCTACAACGCTAAAATTCTACAATCCTACAACGCTAAAATTCTACAGTCCTACAATCCTATACGGAATACCTTCGAACAATATCCTGTGACACATACCAAATATCACTGAGCACCTCAGTCAACATGATGGGAACGAGATCTGGATCTATCGGCACTCACGGAACATTGTTCGATGTCAGATTCATTTGAGGCAAAATACAATATTTGAATCCAGCATGGCAGGTCTGACACCATTTATCCAACAAATGATTATTATTGCCAGTGTCCTACTAGGCAGGAAACCATGGGGTTGTATGCCCAAGTAGCCAGTATCCTATACTATTTAGGATACTAGATACATTTGAAAACCAATTAGCCATTCACGTCCAAAAGCCAAAAGGTTTAAAACAAACCTAATTTAGATTATATTTTGATGCATATTTCGCTAACAACCGCCATGTTCGTGGTATTAGGTATGGTCGACTTGGACATTCAGAACTATGATGTGGTTTAATGTGTTCATAAAAATAAATGATAATAAATCTATCATGTAGGGTTTCTTAGCTTCTGATTTTGATTCTGATTGGTAATACTAGATACCACTTGCAACATCACACGGATTGAATGAGCTAAGAATTCATGATTTGCTCCTGAAGACCAAAATTTGAACTCTAAATCCAAGACCTAAATCGACTTTGAAATTCAATCTTCCAACAAAATATTCGCTTCATAACCTGAAGAACAGGGTAAGTAATGCACCATTGGACCTCTGGTTGCGATTTGCCTGATGTCAGAAAGTAATTTATTTTCAGCAGAATACATATCTTAAACAATACAAACGTATTTGGTATAAAACGAGTAAATTCTTAATAATGAGAGTTTTTCTTTCATTATTACTAGGAGTGTTGTTGATAAAAGGTATATAAATACATTGATCTCCACTGATAACATTATTTATGTAAGCACCTATTTGTAAGTAGGTTACCCCATATGGTTAGGTAACTGGACATATGTTATCTTTCCGTCTACAAGAATCTAAATGAGATAACCTACGTAAACTTACGTAACTTAAAAAATATACATGATGCAAAGTACATCTACACTGATGTATCTCATTTTGTGGTAAAGTGGTAATTCATTTACGTATTAATCTTTTGTGTAATTATACGGTGCAACAGTCTTACAATATTATAGTAATTAACTCTTACAATCCTACAATCCTACAATACTACAATCCCACAGACCTGTGCTAAAATCTTAGTATCCTACAGAAGTCGACTCATTCAATCTATAGTCCTACAGTCGAACAGTCCTACAGTACTATAATCCTACAGTCAGACAATCCTACAGTACTACAATCCTACAGTCGGACAGTCCTACAGTTCTACAATCATACAGTCGGAGAGTCCTACAGTACTACAATCCTAGTCAGACAGTCCTACAGTACTACAATCCTACAGTCAGACAGTCCTACAGTACTACAATCCTACAGTCAGACAGTCCTACAGTACTACAATCCTACAGTCAGACAGTCCTACAGTACTACAATACTACAGTCGGACAGTCATACAGTACTACAATCCTACAGTCGGACAGTCCTACAGTACTACAATCCTACAGTCAGACAGTCCTACAGTACTACACTCATACAGTCAGACAGTCCTACAGTACTACAATCCTACAGTCGGACAGTCCTACAGTACTACAATCCTACAGTCAGACAGTCCTACAGTACTAAAATCATACAGTCAGACAGTCCTACAGTACTTCAATCCTACAGTCGGACAGTCCTACAGTACTACAATCCTACAGTCAGACCGTCCTACATTACTACAATCCTACAGTCAGACAGTCCTACAGTACTACAATCCTACAGTCAGACAGTCCTACAGTACTACAATCCTTGTCGGACAGTCCTACAGTACTACAATCCTACAGTCGGACAGTCATACAGTACTACAATCCTACAGTCGGACAGTCCTACAGTACTACAATCCTACAGTCAGACAGTCCTACAGTACTACAATCCTACAGTCGGACAGTCCTACAGTACTACAATCCTACAGTCAGACAGTCCTACAGTACTACAATCCTACAGTCAGACAGTCCTACAGTACTACAATCCTACAGTCGGACAGTCCTACAGTACTACAATCCTACAGTCAGACAGTCCTACAGTACTACAATCCTACAGTCGGACAGTCCTACAGTACTACAATCCTACAGTCAGACAGTCCTACAGTACTACAATCCTACAGTCGGACAGTCCTACAGTACTACAATCCTACAGTCAGACCGTCCTACAGTACTACAATCATACAGTCAGACAGTCCTACAGTACTACAATCCTACAGTCAGACACTCCTACAGTACTACAATCCTACAGTCAGACAGTCCTACAGTACTACAATCCTACAGTACTACAATCCTACAGTACTATAATCCTACAGTACTACAATCCTACAGTACTACAATCCTACAGTCGGACAGTCCTACAGTACTACAAGCCTACAGTCGGACAGTCCTACAGTACTACAATCCTACAGTCGGACAGTCTTACAGTACTACAATCCTACAGTCGGACAGTCTTACAGTACTACAATCCTACAGTCGGACAGTCCTACAGTACTACAATACTACAGTCAGACAGTCCTACAGTACTACAATCCTACAGTCAGACACTCCTACAGTACTACAATCCTACAGTCGGACAGTCCTACAGTACTACAATCCTTGTCGGACAGTCCTACAGTACTACAATCCTTGTCGGACAGTCCTACAGTACTACAATCCTACAGTCGGACAGTCCTACAGTCCTACAATCCTACAGTCGGACAGTCCTTCAGTACTACAATCCTACAGTCAGACAGTCCTACAGTACTACAATCCTACAGTCGGACAGTCCTACAGTACTACAATACTACAGTCAGACAGTCCTACAGTACTACAATCCTACAGTCAGACAGTCCTACAGTACTACAATCCTACAGTCAGACAGTCCTACAGTACTACAATCCTACAGTCAGACAGTCCTACAGTACTACAATCCTACAGTCAGACACTCCTACAGTACTACAATCCTACAGTCGGACAGTCCTACAGTACTACAATCCTTGTCGGACAGTCCTACAGTACTACAATCCTACAGTCGGACAGTCCTACAGTCCTACAATCCTACAGTCGGACAGTCCTACAGTACTACAATCCTACAGTCAGACAGTCCTACAGTACTACAATCCTACAGTCAGACAGTCCTACAGTACTACAATCCTACAGTCAGACAGTCCTACAGTACTACAATCCTACAGTCGGACACTCCTACAGTACTACAATCCTACAGTCGGACAGTCCTACAGTACTACAATCCTTGTCGGACAGTCCTACAGTACTACAATCCTACAGTCGGACAGTCATACAGTACTACAATCCTACAGTCGGACAGTCCTACAGTACTACAATCCTAGTCGGACAGTCCTACAGTACTACAATCCTACAGTCGGACAGTCCTACAGTACTACAATCCTAGTCGGACAGTCCTACAGTACTATAATCCTAGTCGGACAGTCCTACAGTACTACAATCCTAGTCGGACAGTCCTACAGTACTACAATCCTACAGTCGGACAGTCCTACAGTACTACAATCCTAGTCGGACAGTCCTACAGTACTATAATCCTAGTCGGACAGTCCTACAGTACTACAATCCTAGTCGGACAGTCCTACAGTACTACAATCCTACAGTCAGACAGACTTACAGTACTACAATCCTACAGTCAGACAGTCCTACAGTACTACAATCCTACAGTCAGACAGTCCTACAGTACTACAATCCTACAGTCGGACAGTCCTACAGTACTACAATCCTAGTCGGACAGTCCTACAGCACTAAAATCCTACAGTCGGACAGTCCTACAGTACTACAATCCTAGTCGGACAGTCCTACAGTACTACAATCCTACAGTAGGACAGCTTTACAGTGCTTCCTTCTTATATTACTGAAAACATGCAGTCTTACAGCAACATAATCATAAAATCTTACATTCGTTAATCGTACTGTCCTATTATCTTATGATCATACATTCCTTCAATCCTACAGTCCTACACTTATTCAACACGACGATCCTACAAACATTTAGTCATACAATCCTGAAATTGGTCAATCCTACCGTCCAATAATATATCAATCTTAAATCCTTCAATTCTACCGTCCCACAGTCGTACAATACTATAGTCCCACAGTTCTAAAATTATACAATCATACAGTCTTAAAACCCTACAGTCCTACACTTCTACACTCCTCAGGTAAACAGTCCTACACTTCTACACTCAGGTAAACAGTCATGCATTTCTGCCTTCCTTAAGTCCGACAGTCCGACAGTCCTACAGTCCTGCGATCATACACTCACACAATCCCACATTCCCATAGTCCTATAATCCCATGATCCTACAAATATTGTGCCATACAATTCGAAGGTCGGACGATCCTACGGTCCTTCAATCAAACAATCCTACATTTAAACATTCATGCAATCCTATGACCATACAGTCCCTAAATATTTTCAACAGTTATAGTATTTGTTATATCAGTATAAATAATTTATCGATATCCAATTGTCCTAGATTAAATAGTGTCTGAAGAATGCTTTTATTTGGGGCTATCAATACTAGACACCACTTTCATTATCAAATAGATGGAATGAGCTTCCAGAAGACCAGAATTTGAGCTCTTAATCCATGAAATTTATAAAGATTGAATTGTTTGTTCATTTTCCCATCAAAATCTTCACTTTATGACCTGCAGAACAGAGTAAACAATACACCCATTGGGCCTCTTGTTGCGATCTGTTTTATGCCATAGCCATTTTGTCAAGGAAAAACAATAAACTGGTATAAAAAGAGGACATTTTAATGAGGGGATGTTCATAATCATTCGGATTACTTTTGATAAAAGGTATATATTACTACATTACACTGCATTTACATCATATGCCTTAAAAGAATACACACAATTGTAAGAAGGTGATTTGCATATTGTTATGCAACTGGACATATGGTCTTGTTCGGACTACATAAACCTAAATGAGATAACTTTAGCAGACTTACGTAACTTTGATTTAATTTTGAAGTACAATAAATTGATTTTGAACATTTCTATGAAAAATCACACGTTTATTAAAATTGATATCTTTCGTGCAAATATATAATCCTACAGGTCTACAATCCTACAGGTCTACAATCCTTCAGGTCTACAATCCTACAGGTCTACAATCCTACAAGTCTACAATCCTACAGGTCTACAATCCTACAAGTCTACAATCCTACAGGTCTACAATCCTACAGGTCTACAATCCTACAGGTCTACAATCCCACAGGTCTACAATCCTACAGGTCTACAGTCCTACAGGTCTACAATACTATATGTATACAATCCTACAGGTCTATAATCCTACAGGTCTACAATCCTACAGTTCTACAATCCTACAGATCTACAATCCTACAGGGTTACAATCCTACAGGTCTACAGGTCTACAATCCTACAGTTCTACAATCCTACATGTCTAATATCCTACAGGTCTACAATCCTGCAGGTCCACAATCCTGCAGGTCTACATTCCTACAGGTCTACAGGTCTACAATCCTACAGGTCTACAATCCTACAGGTCTACAATCCTACAGGTCTTCAATCCTACAGGTCTACAATCCTACAGGTCTACAATCCTACTTTTCGGCAGTCGTAAAGTTGAACAATCCTACAGTCCTACACTCCGACAGTCGTAAAGTCGTACAATCCTACAATCATAAGTCCTACACTACAACAGTCGTAAAGTCGTACATTCCTACAATCATAAGTCCTACACTCCGACAGTCGTAAAGTCGTACATTCCTACAATCATAAGTCCTACACTCCGACAGTCGTAGAGTTGTACAATCCTACAATCATAAGTCCTACACTCCGACAGTCGTAAAGTCGTACATTCCTACAATCATAAGTCTTACACTCCGACAGTCGTAGAGTTGTACAATCCTACAATCATAAGTCCTACACTACAACAGTCGTAAAGTCGTACATTCCTACAATCATAAGTCCTACACTCCGACAGTCGTAGAGTTGTACAATCCTACAATCATAAGTCCTACACTCCGACATTCGTAAAGTCGTACATTCCTACAATCATAAGTCCTACACTCCGACAGTCGTAGAGTTGTACAATCCTACAATCATAAGTCCTACACTCCGACAGTCGTAAAGTCGTACATTCCTACAATCATAAGTCCTACACTCCGACAGTCGTAGAGTTGTACAATCCTACAATCATAAGTCCTACACTACAACAGTCGTAAAGTCGTACATTCCTATAATCATAAGTCCTACACTCCGACAGTCGTAGAGTTGTACAATCCTACAATCATAAGTCCTACACTCCGACAGTCGTAAAGTCGTACATTCCTACAATCATAAGTCCTACACTCCGACAGTCGTAGAGTTGTACAATCCTACAATCATAAGTCCTACACTCCGACAGTCGTAAAGTCGTACATTCCTACAATCATAAGTCCTACACTCCGACAGTCGTAGAGTTGTACAATCCTACAATCATAGTCCTACACTACAACAGTCGTAAAGTCGTACATTCCTATAATCATAAGTCCTACACTCCGACAGTCGTAGAGTTGTACAATCCTACAATCATAAGTCCTACACTCCGACAGTCGTAAAATCATACAATCATATAATCCTACAATCATAAGTCCTACACTCCGACAGTCGTAAAGTCGTACAATCCTACAATCATAAGTCCTACACTACAACAGTCGTAGAGTTGTACAATCCTACAATCATAAGTCCTACACTACAACAGTCGTAGAGTTGTACAATCATATAATCATACAGTCATACACTGCAACAGTCGTAAAGTTTGCCAGGTAACGGTAGATAGTAATAATCCGTAGAAATTAGTTGCAAATATAAGAAAACACTGTATTCCAAGTAAAAGCATTAGACATAACTATTGTTCCTCACAGTGAGATCCGAAGCATTTTTGGCCAGCTGGCGACTGTCATACTTGACGGCACATATCTCTTTATTCCTAAGAGTTCTGATAACAAACTCCAGAGAATATAATACGGTGGCCAAAAGCCCTGCCTGATTGTTACATTCTGGACATAGTAGGACCTATCCCTGGAAACGATATTGATGCGAAGATTATAAAGGCCAACAAGGATTGTATTTCGTTGCTGGAGGAAGGTGACAATGTCGTGGTTGATTAATGGATATTTTGCAAGATATAGAATCATGTGGTTTGACTACAAAGATGCCGTCGTTTCTAAAAAGCAGACACATCATGGCGACCTTCAAACTAACCTTGATAGACTTATCACTGCATCCAGATAGGTAGTGAAGTCATATCACGGATGAGTTATTAAAACACATCTTGTCTAAAACTATTTACAACTTCATAACTCATCGTGTGAAAGATGAGTAAGATGTTTCCAGAAGGACCACGTCACTATTTGACAAACTAGATGCAACTGCGGATAATTATGAGTTTCCTACGTTAGACATGGAATACCTCCGAACACTATCCTGTTACACATACCAAATATCACTGAGCACCTCAGTCAACATGGTGGGAACGAGATCTGGATCTATCGGCACTCACGGAACATTGTACGATGTCAGATTCATTTGAGGCAAAGTACAATATTTGAATCCAGCATGGCAGGTCTGACACCATTTATCCAACAAAGGATTATTATTGCCAGTGTCCTACTAGGCAGGAAACCATGGGGTTGTATGCCCAAGTAGCCAGTATCCTATACTATTTAGGATACTAGATACATTTGAAAACCAATTAGCCATTCACGTCCAAAAGCCAAAAGGTTTAAAACAAACCTAATTTAGATTCTATTTTGATGCATATTTCGCTAACAACCGCCATGTTCGTGGTATTAGGTATGGTCGACTTGGACATTCAGAACTATGATGTGGTTTAATGTGTTCATAAAAATAAATGATAATAAATCTATCATGTAGGGTTTCTTAGCTTCTGATTTTGATTCTGATTGGTAATACTAGATACCACTTGCAACATCACACGGATTGAATGAGCTAAGAATTCATGATTTGCTCCTGAAGACCAAAATTTGAACTCTAAATCCAAGACCTAAATCGACTTTGAAATTCAATCTTCCAACAAAATATTCGCTTCATAACCTGAAGAACAGGGTAAGTAATGCACCATTGGACCTCTGGTTGCGATTTGCCTGATGTCAGAAAGTAATTTATTTGCAGCAGAATACATATCTTAAACAATACAAACGTATTTGGTATAAAACGAGTAAATTCTTAATAATAAGAGTTTTTCTTTCATTATTACTAGGAGTGTTGTTGATAAAAGGTATATAAATACATTGATCTCCACTGATAACATTATTTATGTAAGCACCTATTTGTAAGTAGGTTACCCCATATGGTTAGGTAACTGGACATATGTTATCTTTCCGTCTACAAGAATCTAAATGAGATAACCTACGTAAACTTACGTCACTTAAAAAATATACATGATGCAAAGTACATCTACACTGATGTATCTCATTTTGTGGTAAAGTGGTAATTCATTTACGTATTAATCTTTTGTGTAATTATACGGTGCAACAGTCTTACAATATCATAGTAATTAACTCTTACAATCCTACAATCCTACAATACTACAATCCCACAGACCTGTGCTAAAATCTTAGTATCCTACAGGAGTCGACTCATTCAATCTATAGTCCTACAGTCGAACAGTCCTACAGTACTATAATCCTACAGTCAGACAGTAATACAGTACTACAATCCTACAGTCAGACAGTCCTACAGTACTACAATCCTACAGTCGGACAGTCCTACAGTACTATAATCCTACAGTCGGACAGTCCTACAGTACTACAATCCTACAGTCGGACAGTCATACAGTACTACAATCCTACAGTCGGACACTCCTACAGTACTACAATCCTACAGTCGGACAGTCCTACAGTACTACAATCCTACAGTCGGACAGTCCTACAGTACTACAATCCTACAGTCGGACGGTCCTACAGTACTACAATCATACAGTCGGACAGTCCTACAGTACTACAGTACTACAATCCTACAGTCAGACAGTCCTACAGTACTACAATCCTACAGTCGGACAGTCATACAGTACTACAATCCTACAGTCAGACAGTCCTACATTACTACAATCCTACAGTCAGACAGTCCTACAGTACTACAATCATACAGTCGGACAGTCCTACAGTACTACAATCCTACAGTCAGACAGTCCTACAGTACTACAATCCTACAGTCGGACAGTCTTACAGTACTACAATCCTACAGTCAGACAGTCCTACAGTACTACAATCCTACAGTCAGACAGTCCTACAGTACTACAATCCTACAGTCGGACAGTCCTACAGTACTATAATCCTACAGTCAGACAGTCCTACAGTACTACAATCCTACAGTCAGACAGTCCTACAGTACTACAATCCTAGTCGGACAGTCCTACAGTACTACAATCCTACAGTCAGACAGTCCTACAGTACTACAATCATACAGTCAGACAGTCCTACAGTACTACAATCCTACAGTCAGACAGTCCTACAGTACTACAATCCTACAGTCGGACAGTCCTACAGTACTACAATCCTACAGTCAGACAGTCCTACAGTACTACAATCATACAGTCAGACAGTCCTACAGTACTACAATCCTACAGTCAGACAGTCCTACAGTACTACAATCCTACAGTCAGACAGTCCTACAGTACTACAATCCTACAGTCAGACAGTCCTACAGTACTACAATCCTACAGTCAGACAGTCATACAGTACTATAATCCTACAGTCAGACAGTCATACAGTACTACAATCCTACAGTCAGACAGTCCTACAGTACTACAATCCTACAGTCAGACAGTCATACAGTACTATAATCCTACAGTCAGACAGTCATACAGTACTACAATCATACAGTCGGAAGTCTTACAGCACTAAAATCCTACAGTCGGACACTCCTACAGTACTACAATCCTAGTCGGACAGTCCTACAGTACTACAATCCTACAGTCAGACAGTCCTACAGTACTACAATCATACAGTCGGAAGTCTTACAGCACTAAAATCCTACAGTCGGACACTCCTACAGTACTACAATCCTAGTCGGACAGTCCTACAGTACTACAATCCTACAGTCAGACAGTCCTACAGTACTACAATCATACAGTCGGAAGTCTTACAGCACTAAAATCCTACAGTCGGACAGTCCTATAGTACTACAATGTAAAACAAGGAAAACAAGAAAGAAGGGAAAAGTAGAGAGTAAATAAGTCTGATATGGAACTAATAGATATCATTCGATGGTGAGCGCCAAGATCACTCTGGAATCTCTGTTAATGTAAATGTATATCATTGATATGTATGCTGGTAAAAGAGTTTTAAATGGAGTCAATTTTAGTCTTTTTGTTATTAGTTTCCCTGATCATATTTGAAAGGATATTTCCGACAGTAAAAGTATATTTGGTATCAATATAAAGAGTCTCTATTACTAAATGTCCCAGGTTCATGAAATTGGGTCAGTATTATGCAATACTAAATACTACTTTCCAGATCGCACGGATTGAATGAACTAAGATTTCATGATTTGTTCCCCGAAGACCAAAATATGAGCTCTACATCCATGACTTCAAACAGCTGTGAATTATCTTCCAGCAAAATATTCACCTCATAATCCGCAGATCATGGTAAGCAATACACCTATTGGGCATCTTGTGGCGATTTGTTTGAAGTCATAAAGTAATTTATTTAAAACATATCTTAAACAATATGTTCGTATCTGGTATGAATACAGGATATTTTTAACACTGAGACGATGTTTCATGACCATTCGGATTGCTGTTGATAAAAGGTAAATATGACTATATTACACTCCACTGATAATATTATTTATGTAAGCACACATTTGTAAGTAGGTGAGCCGGATTTTGTTATGTAACAAAACATATGTTGTCTTTCGGTCTTCAAGAGGGGTTAAGGTTAGGGTTAGGGTTACCTCAGGTGGCCTGAATTTTGTTATGTAACGGGACATATGTTGTCTTTCGGTCTTCAAGAACCTAAATGAGATAACCTAAGTAAACTTATGAATTTCAAAAAAAATATTCATCATGCAAAGTACATCTACACTGAGAGATATATATCACATTGTGGCCTTCATCACTACATACATTAGAACTTTGTTCTCCGTCCCCCAAGGATGCTTTTGCCCAAATTTGGTCAAAATCAGTTAAGTCATTAAGGACTACATTGAAGAATATATCGGAAGCACGGTAGTTTAGTTGTAGGACACAGAACTACGTGGCCGAAGGGTTACTAAAAGTAGTTCGAGGCCTGCACGAGTCTTTTGTTGTATCCTGGAACAAGATGCTTTACTCCGTTGCGTTCCAGTCGACTCAGTCGTAAATGAGTGGTAGGACAATGCAAGAAATGTCGTGTATAAGCTGTTAACGCCGAAAGGCAGCTTCGGTTATATGCTCCAAATTGAGAAAATCATTGGCTTGTTGCTAAAGGCTCATTAGCAACGAACAATAGTTTGTGAACCTCTTTGAGATTGCTACATTTCTGTGATATATCGGTATACCAAACTCCAAAATGTTACTATTTAACAACATTATTTTCACTTTTGTAAGATGTTTAATCTTTCTACACTTCTACAATCTAACAACTTACGATCCTATATCCCTATAACCCTACAGTCCTACATTTCTACAGCTATAAAAACCTACATCCGTCATTTCTACAGTTCAACGACCCTCCGTCTTTTATTCCTACAATCCTCAGTTATATAGTTAATTCTGTTATAAAGCCCACTTGAGGAGGCGACGCCCTCTCAGACAGTTGCTATTCATCGTCTACATCGGATGCATTAACAGTCAATGGAATTAATTTAGTTTGTCAGTTTGCCAATGTACGTAGGATTATTATATCAAAGTTTTCTTTGAAGTTGAGGGAGTTTGGTATATTCACAAGCAGGAGGCCATAGGGACCTACATCACTGAACTGGATATTTTGGTGATAATGAGAAAAACCAAACAGCGATTTAAAAGAAATTACGTTTATTTCATCCATTGGGTCCCACTTTTCCTGTCCCAGAATTCATCATTCGTGCAAAACGTGTTCCGCTTCCCCAAAAATGCCCAAATTTGGTCATAAACAATCCCGTCCTTCATGACCACACGCAGTAGCGATTGAAAGGCATTACCTTTATTTTCACTATTGTGGCCCCGCCACTCCTACCCTATAAAGATCGGGAGCCTGAAGATGGTTCCGAGTTCCGGTTCCGTTTAAGTAAAACGGGTTAGGGTTAGTTCCGTGTTCCGTTTTTCTTAAACGGAACTCGGAACTGGTTCCTAGTTCCGTTTATCTTAAACGGAACTCGGAACTCGGAACTCGGAACCACCTTCAGGCTCCCATTAAGACCAGAGTCACCATTTATAGTTTTTTTTTTAATTTCCTTGAAGGATACATAATTTGGTCAAACTTCATCAGGTTTTTATGACTAGTAACGATTTAAAGTTTAAAGGCATTAACTCTGTTTACCTATTCAGCTCCGTGTCTCCTGCCCAAGGATATCAAGGGTCACCATTAATGCAAAATTATTTCATTTTTCCCAAAAGGGATGATTTTGATTAATTTTTGCCTTTTTTCGGATTTGTGCTATGCTTTCACTCCCTCCCGAGGAAACCAGTAAATACCAGAAATAATGAAATCCACAGCTTTAAAAGAGAGACTTAAGACCTGTTATACTAAGAAGAACTTTACCTTTAGATATTTGAAATTAAAATCACTTTGACTACGTTGGAATCCGTCCCGGAGCCTCGGAACGTGGTACAATTTTTAAAATATTATATCAACATATCATCTTAGGAATGCGGTTGAATTGTAGTTTGGCCCTGCAGTTGGTAATGAAGTCCCAATATTGTTCTCTAAGTCATGATATACATCAACACTAAAAATTGTAATAATTTCTACCAATCAGCAAATGGCAACCATTTTTTAAAATCCGGACATGGAAGTTGCAGTCACAATACACCTACATACCAAATCACTTTATTAGGAAAATATGAAAATGTCGACCAATCAGAAAAGATATCGGTCATTTTGTTGACAACGTCAATTTCATTATTTGTAAATAGTAATACGATAATAAGATTTAATTTCGATACAACAAAAGGTATGACTCAATATCTGTATAGACGGATATTGATTGCACATTCAGAGTCTATCATTAAAAATCCCTCAAATTTAAGATTTTGACCAATCAGAGATCACGGCGATCATGTTTTTGAAATATGAAAGTAAAGACACAGCAGTGATCTTTGAACCACAATACAACTACACTTGTTTGTTACAAATTACATGTTCTTAAATCACACAATTTATCTCTACTTTACATTCATGGTGCAACATCATATCTTCGAACCAAATTATATCAAAATCGGACAATATTACATTTTTGCTTAGTCAGAAGTTTGTGTTTGTTTATACAAAATTCCATTTTAGTGCGAAAACCAGCGTTGTCAGGTTAGCGTCCCATCAAGGTTTATCATGTGCCACCATTTAAAACAGACAAGTTATTGCCGGGTATGATCAAGGTCTTTCAGAGAGAGCGGCGGATATCTTGGATGTTGAACCCGCGGAAAACGTACAACGGACAATTATACATTTTACTGAGTCTGTGATGGGAATTGATCCGGTATATACTGAGATTAGCCGCGGACAGACAGGAGATCCTAGAGGGATCATCGTGCACACTATCAAATGATCTTTATTGGATCAACGTAAGACTGATCTATTCTCTACCTTTCATAACTCTCCTCTATTTTGTTTCTATTGAAAACAATGGAAGAGATATATAAAATCTGAGAAAGATTCATCGAGAACTGTCTCCGAAATAGCCATAAAAAATTCAAGAAACAAATTTAAGATGGCCGCATATCGGCCAAGTTTTTAAAGATCTAAAAATTAATCACGCAACGAGCTAGCGGTTACCTATAAAGGAATTACGAGAAAGCTACATCATAATATTTCCGAAAAAGGGGCCTAGAGAGTCGCCATCGCTAACCTGGATATTTCAATGATCATTAAAAACTCTCCTTCCGTTATATCACAATGCAAACCGACTCTCAGTTTAAATAATTAAAATTTTGTGATGTGATTGAATAGACTCTAAACAAATTCATTCGAACAGGGCTAGACATTCGACATTCGCGCCGACTACGTTTCGACATATATAGATTAGATAAATCATTAAGGGCTGTTTCAATTATTGAAACTACATTAATTATGTATTTAAGTTATTGGCTTGGCTTATCTCTCGATCCATTATACTTAAACCGGGATATCCGTCGGTGCTAATCATTTCACAGGACGCTCAATATAAGAAGAAAAAAGGACATGACCCATATCGCTCACCTGAGTTCTAACATGTATACTGATATAAAGGTAATACTTTTCTTTTCAATTAAGCTTAATCACATCTCATCCTTGTGACTTAAAGACAGGTTTGTTCAACTGCCTAAAGCAGGAAAATGATCAATTGTTTAATATGGTATAGTGATATAGAAACTGTATTTAGAATGAAACACTTATATTCTTTACAGTACATGCTTATATTCTTAACAGTGTGTATTCATATTCTTAACATTGCATACAAAATGGCTGTCTCCGCATTTTGACTTTAAAACCTCTAAAATATACGTTTTCTAAGTTATGTGATACAATGTGGCTTAGATTTATTTGTCATTTTATATGACATTTTATGTCTCGAAGTCAAGGCAAAATAGTAAAAACCTAACACTAACTCTTGAGAATCGTTTCATTTCTCTTTTAAACGAAAACTCATCTAGGATCCTATATGTAATCTTAACAGTTTAATACACATATGTCAATCACAAATTATATTTATTGTGTTAACACGTAACCCGAAACACCTACCAAAGATAAGACGTCAATAAAAAGACAGTGCTCTGCCACTCAGCACATAACGGTCTATTAAACCCTGACACGAAACACAGCAGTGTTACTGAGGTAGGTACCCCTTATCGTCGATCTTTACATTCGTGTCTTTTTCATGTTTTTCATCATGTTTATTTGACTGTTTATATTACCTCAACTTTGCCTATCACTTTCGTTTAGCTATACTTATTTTTTTAGATTATTTTTTTAGTGAATAATTTCATTTCATGAAAAAACGTCTGATACGAATCGTATTTTCATCTTTTTACAAGAAGAATGATTTAAATTTAGATAGCGGGATGGTTATTTCTGCCAGTTTTTATTGTTAACCCGGAGATCAGGAAAATGCTACAGCCAACTGTGGCTGTAACCTAAGTCGATTTGATCAATGAGGTCCAATCCTTACCCGGGATCAGGTAATAGAGAAAGCGTGCCATGTTAGATTCGTAAACATATTTGAGGGGGATAAATCCTATACTCGTTTTAGGAATTATTTATAAAAAATCAAATTTTGTTGTAATTACTAATCCTCTTGGCTCCAATTCAATCTTCAGCGTTTATGTGTATTAGATGTTTCTAATTTTTAAGTCAATAAATTTGCCATATATTGTGATTTTATGAAGGCCAGTAGCTGTTCCAGAGTTTAAGTCGAGCTCTGATTCTGTCCATGATTATATTTTACCTTAATTTTGCATTTTTGCAATAATTAAATATGAATTAGGATTTAAATGACATATTCCATGCCGCCTGAATATATATTTTTGTTTCAAATATTACGTCATTTGTAAATTGCTATTTCAGCAACAGTTTTAATCTACGTTGACTTTTCATTGCAACTAGGGGTATCTTGAGACAGCAGCACACTAGCTGCAGGGTATATATCTTCTTGCGTTCAAATAAAGAATTGATCTAACTCGCTTGTATACAGAGATAAACGTAAAGCCCTCTATGGATAATTTGATTCTGTTGATCTTGAGGAAGTGTGTTCATGTTTTGAAAATATCGAATTCACCATTAAGACGCGATACTATATAATGAACCAAAGGAACGCTAGTTACGTCACAGAAACTCGTGGCATAGATAATAGATTAAGTTTATATTTCATATGTTCCATTGCATACGTGAGACAGGAAACTTCTTTTCCCCTTCAATACGCGTATGGATTCAATGATAAGCGTCCGACACACTAAAACAAGTACATGTGTTCTTGCATAAGAACTTAACATAGTTTTATATAAATATAGATATATACTCGTATACATATATACCTACAAAAATAATGCGTAACGATAACAAGATAAAAAGAGTACCGGAAAAGTAAAAAAAATCATCAACAGCAAGTGCAACCAAAATATTTTAAATGAGAACTCTGCAAACACTAATTAATTCATCTATGACGTGTAATACACAAAATGGACTTACGTGTCCGGGTTGTAAAGAGTATTCCAAAGAGAATATAACGATCAATTGAGGGACAGGGTCCGGGTTCAGAAGCAGCATATAATCTTGAAAAATAAAAATAACATATTGATGTATGTGAACAAAAGAACTTTAAATATATATATATATATATATATTTTTTGTAACTTTTTATTTTCCCAAGAATTTGTTTCCCCCAACAATGCAGTTACAAGACATGTACAATATCACTTCAATGCTCACCATCACAGTCATCCATACCTCTCATTCTATTTTTTTTTTAAACTGATACACCAATATCTGTACCCTTAATCATACTAGTAATTTTTGGGATATAAAGCTAAGGTATTTTTGTTCTGTATTCATAGTAGTTATTATTACTTATACATTTTGTAGTTTTTATTTTCCTTTCACTTACATTTGATACAGTATAGTAATTGTTTTATATATTATCATGTACATCTATTGATAAATGGATCGAATTTGCCTTAAGCTGTAACTACATTGTCTGAAAATATTTCCTTTTTATCAAAATGTACACACACTGCTTTAGAAAGAAAAGAGAAAGAAAATAATTTCATCAAATTATTGAAGCGTAAGCTTAATGGTCTTATTTAAAATTTATCCCCAGTCATATATTTTGACGTCAAAAAATCGATGATATCATCATGCTATAATGTCTTTATTACTATGTAACGGTAGCTGATCATTTTAAGATGAACTGAAAGCTCTAATTATAACGAAGTCTTCGCCGTTTGTAAGATTGTTTCTATATTCTAAGCCGGACAATGTTAACAATAGATCCTTTTTTCTATGCATCACAGATTTGGTAGTCAGTCGTCAGCTACCTTTACACAATAATGCTTCAGCCACTGGCCATTTATAAACATGTAACAGTAAGGGATGTAATCTTTGTCAGTGTACTCACACCAACAGTTCATACAATAGTGAGACCAATGCACAATACTACCGCATCATACAGTCAGTTTACTGCACGCTTGCGACTAGTGTAACATGCATTATGTAGGGGATACCATAACACCACTCAATTTGAGGATCAACAATCACTGTTGTTCCATCAAGCAAAAACACCAGGACCTGTGTGAAACAAGACATTTAAACATACCGAGCCAAAAATGAAATAATATGCAGGTGGTCCCCATTGACCACTGCAGGATTTGGGATGATAAGCAAAGCTTAAATAAGGAACGACATTGTATCAACCAAATCTAATCTGGCTACCCACTCGGCATGAAAGGAAGCTAATTCGCCACGTGCTACGTAGCAATCTTACTGTATGTCATAAATAGCGGCTACATAGCCTCTACCGCTAATTTATTGTTCAAATGATGGGGTATTTATTCCGAAATATAGTTTGAAGTTTTCGCGACCCGTAAATTGATGTCTGGAACAGATTTCTAGCATATATGGGCACATGGGTAGTCGTATGATAATATCCATAATAACGTGGACGGGGCAAACCCACCTGGAGAGTTCTAGCTTTTTTCACCTGTAGTCCTATGCGATTCTATTTTTAGTATACAATATATATTTGTTTTTCAAACCTCAAACTGTAGTCAATATACATGATCATATACATATCAAATCATGTTCATGCATTTTCATAAGTAAATGTGTGCATATATTGATGACGTTGCAATCACTGCTCTGTCATCAGCGTTCCTCTCTGGTGCGTATTTTTATAATCATACAATGAAGAGGTTTACATTATGAGACATTGTTATAGTTAGTAACGGTCCATGTACTAGATAGAGATATATAGGTTTTCTGTTTTTATCAAATGTTTCTTAAATTTGATAAAGTGTCAATTCATTTCATTCATCGCCTAGTTCATTCAGAACAGACGTACGTTTCATATTAACAGTATTTATTAGCCTCGTATACATGTAGCACCCACTCCATATGTTTATTAATTGGAACAAACAATAATCTACAAACCTCAGAAACACAACTTCTCAAGGGACTTAGTTCGTGTGAAACAGCAGCTGGTTGGCTGAATTAAGTGTGTGAGTACTTGTGGAAGTAATATCAGGTAGCTGGTTGGCTGAATTAAGTGTGCGAGTACTTGTGGAAGTAATATCAGGTAGCTGGTTGGCTGAATTAAGTGTGCGAGTACTTGTGGAAGTAATATCAGGTAGCTGGTTGGCTGAATTAAGTGTGTGAGTACTTGTGGCAGTAATATCAGGTAGCTGGTTGGCTGAATTAAGTGTGTGAGTACTTGTGGAAGTAATATCAGGTAGCTGGTTGGCTGAATTAAGTGTGTGAGTACTTGTGGAAGTAATATCAGGTAGCTGGTTGGCTGAATTAAGTGTGTGAGTACTTGTGGCAGTAATATCAGGTAGCTGGTTGGCTGAATTAAGTGTGTGAGTACTTGTGGAAGTAATATCAGGTAGCTGGTTGGCTGAATTAAATGTGCGAGTACTTGTGGCAGTAATATCAGGTCAGTCGATTATATTAATTGATTATTTATTTATTTATTTATTTCATGTATTCATCTATTTATTCATTCATAGTTCTATGAAGTGTGAAAACGTAACTTTCTTTCTTTCTACTCTTTTCGTAGTTAACACCTGTTTTCTTATTACAAATAATTGGTATTAAACTAGTCGTCCGGATACCGTGACCTAAAATTAACACTTTTCGACCACCCTTTAAATTGCTTTTTTAAGTTCAAACCTCGCTTTATAAATACATTTGAATTACTTAGATACTTATTTAATTTGCGCTAAAATATACAATTTTTAGTTAGGAATATGGGATTTTAATCCTACTGATTTAAACTTTTTATTTGACTATTTATATATATTATCTATACACCATCAGATGTTTTCTAATTATTTACAACAGGCCTTTGGCGGATTAATTATCGACCGAAGGGGTTATTAACACAAACTTAACGGTATTGTTAGTTTGTAATCTACTCAACTTTTGTAACTGTCCCTTGTTCTATGTCTGTACGTGATCGTTTTTAATTTATCTCTGTCTTGATAAAGAGGCGGATTGTCCCAAATATTCGACAATTTACTTTTATGTACTGTCGTTATTACTACCTGATCACTTAATTTTCCTTTAATGTAAGTATGTTTTATATATAGTTTTACAATGAATGAATGAATTTTACATATGTCACCATCTTATGTTATGAATTATTTAGAATTTCAGATCAATGGCCTTATCACACATCTTAGTACCCGCCATATTAGTGTTGGCCTGTGTAAATATAAGCCCGGCGGACGATGCTAAACGAATAATTCTCGGAAACCAGCCGGTAGAGCATACTCTAGAGGAAGAGGTACAAATCCTGAAGCAAAAAGTGTTTGAACTAACTACCAAATTAACACAACAGGAGACCGCTTTAACGAATATAAATGCGTCGTATAGTTCCAAAATAGCGCAGCTGACTGCCAGACTAGATGAGCTGTCCGGGAAAGATAGCACGCTGGAAGCGGCCGTCTCTTCACTACAGACACAAGTGACTTCATTTGTCGATAACACAAGTGAAGGTAATGACATATTAAGTAAAACAAACTTCATCATGAAGGATAAAATTATCTCGATAACCGTTTTGCATTGTCACAGTGGCATATTTTACTTTGTAGAAGACATTAATGTATATGGTGTCGTCCTCGTCCTGTCCCATTTTATACTTACCTCAATCATAGGAATTACTGGTATGTCATCAATAGTATTCTAATATAAGTTAATCTAAGAAATGTTGTTGTCCTTTTTGTATGGATTCAAGTATCATTGATTCATCATTTGTTTTTACTTATTAACTTATTAACAGCAGGATCGACTTTTGTGATATGGGGAGGTACGGAGTGTCCTGGTAATGGAACCAGCCTTGTCTACGAAGGTGAGTATATCATCTTCACACTACATCCCCTTCACTAGTAATGGAACCTCCCTTGTTTACGAAGCAGAGTTTATCATCTTCATAATATATCCCTTTTCCTGGTAATGAAACCTCCCTTGCTTTCGAAGGTAAGTTAACCCTCTTTGCAGTATATCCCCTGACCCGGTAATGAAGACTCCCGTGTTAACATAGGTAAATTAATCATCCTTGCAATGCCCTGTCCTTGTAAGAGAACCTTCAGCAAGGTATCATTCAAACGCACAAAAGGGCACCACGGTATAAAACTGTATCTTATTAACACCAGCAAATAATAGTAATGATAAAACAGCTAACTATCTGATAATGACATCGGAAGTTACATTTGGTGCAACACAATATAATCTATTTGGAATACAATCAATTATTTATTCTCTTTGAATTTGAACGTTGAAATTAGAACACGAACTTTTGGAAGGAAGAAATAGAGTACATTATGTAGCTTAACGTATATAATAGACTTTCCTTGTTTTCAACCGAATATATTTTTTCTTACTGCTGCTGAATCCTATCTTTGGACGACGAAAGTACTTCACTACCTTGACGAGTGCGTATTGTAATTGATTTTCTTACACATATTGTAATCCGTATCTCATTCGTGTTACAGTGGTGGTAATTGCCTGTGCGTCGTTCAGCCGATCGAGTGTAGATTGGGGGTTAAAGTTGTCGGTACCCCCGACGTGTTTGTGTACCGCTATAATCAGGCCCACTGTTAGTACATGTACTTGTACCGTAACTCTATCGTCTTTATCGTCATCAGTGTCGTCATCAGTGTCGTCATCAGTGTCGTCGTTTAACTGAGATAACGGTTTACCTTGCGGCCAGGACTTTTATTTTAGTTTCTTGGTTCAACTTGTTTCGAATGAATAATATGTTTTTTTCTAACCTGAAAGAAACGTCATTTTGACTTACGAACCATCAGTATTAACAATCGTTTTATTTTGCATTCAATCATATGGAAATATTAATTTATGCAACTACTGCAAGTTCGAATTATCCCTAATTGGGAAACTGTTCACTGCCGGACACACGTGCACAACAAGTCAGTGTTTATGAAAGGCACTGAAACCTTATTTGAAATAACGGTCCAAAGAGGAAACGTCTTCCTTCCTGAAGTCGCGGTTGATACTGTTCGCAAAATACTTTTTGCCCTGCCTTGCAATGTAAATTGAAGTACATGTAACCAGTCTATAATTGTCCTAATGCTGCGAAGCTCTGTTTGCGTATAAAATAACAACACAAAATACAGAATATGGCGGAAAATGGCACACTTATCTTTTTAAGTGGCCTATGATATTTTATTATGAATTAATTGTGTATATTTCTTCAGATGAACTTAAGAAAATATAATGTAAATAGCAAAGGTTAGCGGCACAAAGTCGGCCGCTGGTAATCAAAAGTCATAGTCAACAAAACAAGAGTGTCAAGGGCGGGAAGGGGATGAGTTTTTGAAATTAAAGCTATTCCCAAATCTTTTGCAACCTTGGCTGCACGTGCAGTTGGAACTTTCGCTTTCGATTTATCAAGATGAATATATATTTGCTTCGGAATTTTATAGAAGATTTTAAATTTTGTCTCTGAATCAAAATGGCGTCGTGAAAATTTTTTCCAGGAATGATATGGGGTTCAGGGATGCTGAATAGGGGCTAAACTCGGTCCTATTGACCAATGACATTTGACCTATCACGCATGACCCGGATGTATTGTTTCCCTAACAAGGGAATGGGCGGAGCCTACTTACTTGCATACATATATAACATGTGACGTCATTACAATCAAGTTTGGCAAATACTAAAAACTAAACAATATTACAAGTTTGGCAAAAACATGTTTGTTCACAAACTTTTATTTATCGTTGACAGATAGGTTTCAACGGCAAAACAAATGCCCTCCCTAATCAGGATATATGACCTCCGTGCTTACTAGGTTCCGGCCTACCACAATCCTACTGTTCTCCAAATATCATACAAGAAATGAATATTATTGTTTTTTTTATAAAATCGTGAATGCTGGTAATTGTATGTTATAGGATATTCTGGTGGTTCAGACTACAATTATGTAGGAGGTCCCGGTGACTTTCTGTGCATGCCACCCGACCCTTTATACCAGACGAATGCATCTACACAAGGCAGTGTGTACGTGAACGGGGTCCAGTACGGGTCGACGTTTTATGACACTGTAGAATATAACGACGCCATGCCTTGCGCCTTATGCCAAACCAATCGGTCAAGTGTTATCATGTTACCGGGACGGACCCGCTGTCACGACGGCTGGACTCTGGAATACTACGGCTGGTTAGCGGCTGGAGGGTATAATCAGGCGTCATCACAGTACATCTGTTTGGAAGATCACCCGGAATCACTTCGTTATAATATGACTTACCAGGATGGACGAATGCTTTACGCTGTGGCTACTGAATGTGGTAGTCTCGCCTGTCCGCCATATGAAAGTGGTTTATCTCTATCGTGCGCTGTGTGCTCTATCTAAATAATTAACTGTAACCACGCGTCATCACAGTACATTTGTTTGGAAGATCATCCGGAATCACTTCGTTATAATATGACTTACCAGGATGGACGAATGCTTTACGCTGAAACTACTGAGTGTTGTAGTCTCGTCTGTCCTCCATATCATATCAATTTATCTCTCTCGTGCGCTGTGTGCTTCATTTCAATAATGTAGACATTAAAAATAAACATTGTCATATATCTGTAAATTTAATGTTGTTATTAGTCAATAGCCATTTCAATTATATCAAAATCTTAAATGTTGCGATACGTTTCCATCAGTCGAGGTCATAGAAGAATGGTTGTATAGGAAAGCCTCATCTCCATATGATTACGGTTGTCAGTCAGGGTTATATCAGGACGGTTGTATAGGGAGGCCTCATCTCCATATGATTACGGTTGTCAGTCAGGGTTAAATCAGGATGGGTATTTAGGGAAGCATTAGGTTCATATGACTAAGGGTGTCAGTCAGGGTTATATCAGGATGGGTATTTAGGGAAGCATTAGGTTCATATGACTAAGGGTGTCGGTCAGGGTTATATCAGGACGGGTATTTACGGAGGTATCATGTCCATATGAGTAAGGGTGTCAGTCAGGGTTATATCAGGACGGGTATTTAGGGAGGTATCATGTCCATATGAGTAAGGGTGTCAGTCAGGGTTATATCAGGACGGGTATTTAGGGAGGTATCATGTCCATATGAGTAAGGGTGTCAGTCAGGGTTATATAGGGTTATATTAGAATGGGCATTTAGGGAGGAATCAGGTCCATATGACTAAGGGTGTCAGTCAGGGTTATATCAGGACGGGTATTTAGGGAGGTATCATGTCCATATGAGTAAGGGTGTTAGTCAGGGTTATATCAGGACGGGTATTTAGGGAGGTATCATGTCCATATGAGTAAGGGTGTCAGTGAAAAGTTATATAGGGTTATATCAGAATGGGCATTTAGGGAGGTATCAGGTCCATATTACTAAGGGTGTCAGTCAGGGTTATATCAGGACGGGTATTTAGGGAGGTATCATGTCCATATGAGTAAGGGTGTCAGTGAAAAGTTATATAGGGTAGGCAAGAGAGACTCTCAACAGCCAGGGTATATGCATATTCGTTTACCAAGGAAACAATACTCTAGGCTATCGAAGACGGGACATGTGTGTGGACAGTTGTCTAGGGAGACACCAACAACCAGAGTGTTATGTCCGTTATCTGGGACAATCGACTAGATAACAGACCTCAAAGAAAGGTAACTCTTAAAAATGAGCAGTTAATATGTATATGGAAGGGACACACATACGGTTCACATAATAATTTCGATACGATTTTAATCATGGATATATTGTATGTTTGAATATCAATTTATTTGTAAAATGGCGATTATCTCTAAGAAGAAAATGGAAATGGAGAACACATTCATAAGAAAATTGGCAGTATTCAGAATTAAACATATTCTTTCAGTTTATAGAGATGCACCTTAATATTCAGAATGGATGAATAAGGAAATGTTTGCTGTTTAGTTTCAAAGCATCATTATAAAATCATTATTTTACAAAGCGTTTGGGATTCGTTTACTTAAATACAAGTACTAAATTACCTAAAAATAGGCATGACAATGTGCCGTAGGGCAAACTTGTTAATACAAATACCAGTTCTTCAAACTTTCCATTGTATCCTTGTTCCTAGAAAGAATCCATCCATACAACATTGTAGGATTTTATTGGTTTATGAAACGAATGTGTAGATTGCAGAATCGGTTCAAAACTAAAATAGGTTTTTGGAAAACAAATTCGTCATCAGCCTTTCAGCGTTCGAAATGAAGAAGAAACATAAAATTTGTTTCGAGAAAGCAAAAACAACAACAAAAAGATCTGTAAATATTGAGTTTTATTAATTTGAGCCAAAGGAATTTGACAATGCCCAGCGGGAATTTTAATTAGAATTCTGTCTTATTTCTGTTCTGCATAATAAACAATTCAATGTCATTGCTCTTCGGAGACATGAACGTTAATTCACACTCGACATGTCATGTTCACTGAGGGTGACACCTGAATGAATAAAAATGTCTGCCGCCAAATACAGGGGCAATAAATATATAATGTAGTCCCTATAGCATTGCATCGTCTTCTCACACAGTAGGAGTATTGCATTAAAACTTCTACAATTTTTGCCTTCATTAAGAAAGATACGATATTTGAAAGTGCATCATTTATATCATTAGTTCCCTTGTACGAAAACACAATTATACAAAATAGAATTTAAAATAAATCTATTTTTTCATTGATTGATTTTAAAGTTTTATCCATTGATAACTCATGATGAGTATTGACAAGAAGTTCAGTCACTCCCTATATGGCATCAATGAGTATCACTGACTATGTATGTATGTGGCAAGACATGAAATGTTTTGTGTATGAGCATTTCTTATTTTCGAGAATGATATAAAGCTCAGAGCATCAGTCAACGATTTTTGATGAAACACTACATCACCATTTCTATAGATTTGTACCGCAAAATATCGAAAACATCTTATAATCACAAATTAAATCTCAAATATACAGTATATGAGATTAACCTTAAATATTCCTTGGTCCTTAAGATCATATCAAGGCCCTGGAAATTTAGACTTCAGTACTTTAGTCTTAAAACTCTCCATATCGACCAACAACCAACGATTATTCCAGTCAGGTCTAAGGTGTATCGTGTTCTATAACAAGTAACGATTCGACAGTATTCCAAGAGTTTGTAACATTATCTACCACCACTAAACCGACCTAACACAACCACGTAGTCATATATCATCACAGTAGAAAGTCACTAACTAAAGTGTTCCTACACAGTCGAGTGTCATATATCATCACAGTAGAAAGTCACTAACTAAAGCGTCCCTACACAGTCGAGTGTCATATATCATCACAGTAGAAAGTCACTAACTAAAGCGTCCCTACACAGTCGAGTGTCATATATCATCACAGTAGAAAGTCACTAACTAAAGTGTCCCTACACAGTCGAGTGTCATATATCATCACAGTAGAAAGTCACTAACTGCAGCGTCCTTACACAGTCGAGTGTCATATATCATCACAGTAGAAAGTCACTAACTATAGCGTCCCTACACAGTCGAGAGTCATATATCATCACAGTAGAAAGTCACTAACTAAAGCGTCCCTACACAGTCGAGTGTCATATATCATCACAGTAGAAAGTCACTAACTAAAGCGTCCCTACACAGTCGAGTGTCATATATCATCACAGTAGAAAGTCACTAACTAAAGTGTCCCTACACAGTCGAGTGTCATATATCATCACAGTAGAAAGTCACTAACTGCAGCGTCCTTACACAGTCGAGTGTCATATATCATCACAGTAGAAAGTCACTAACTATAGCGTCCCTACACAGTCGAGAGTCATATATCATCACAGTAGAAAGTCACTAACTATAGCGTCCCTACACAGTCGAGTGTCATATATCATCACAGTAGAAAGTCACTAACTATAGCGTCCCTACACAGTCGAGTGTCATATATCATTACAGTAGAAAGTCACTAACTATAGCGTCCCTACACAGTCGAGTGTCATATATCATCACAGTAGAATGTCACTAACTATAGAATCATTACATTTATATATTTGGTCATACGCATCACTGTTAATGTTGCCCTACATTCTGTTGCTCATTAGTGTATTCATGTGAGATATACATTGTGGTAATTTATTGCAACTTCACAATTCCGATGATGTCGAATTGTTTACAGGTTTTTGTGTTATCTGCACTGCCCGACACGAATGCTACTTTATGTATTTTCAGTGTTTGTCGATATTTGAATAGAGTTTTAAGAAAAACGGCAAGATATGCAGAAGAATTCTACTTTCACTATGTCACCTAATTCCATACCGAAGTCGGGATCGACTGTCATGGCACCGACGGGGGCCATGGTTTTAACACAATATTAAATGTACCAACTTGTACGTATTACTGAAAACGTTCTAAACAATACAGTGCGTTTGTCTTTGTAAATTATCTACAAATAATGAATTTAATTAATAACGATTAATTGCAATCATGTAATGATGAATGTTCGTTTCTATGTCGCCTTTCGACACTAAAAACAATGAAGAGTTCAAATATCGGACATGAATATTAATACCGATTGTAGTTTTTTTTAAAGACCAACCTTGTATCAAAATTTAAACAATATGAAATTTAACTTTTTTTGATAAGAAATTAACTCATCTATGTAGATTTTGCTTTGCACGCGAATGATTTCCGTAATAAATAGGGGACACGTTTGATTATCAAGCGAAAAACGCCGTAGTTTGATAGGAATTGTTAAAATCAATCAGATGCATGGGACATTACAGATGGTAATGATAACCCTTTCCTTTGATTCCAGGTACCTCGTAGGAAAAAGTGATTTAAAGGTTGCACTTTACAAAAATCTATAACGTGTTAATGCTGTCTGCATTTACCAGTCACGTGACCTCACAAAATCTATGAGTGACTTCAAAAGACCTTATTGGGCACGTACAACATTGTAAACAGGGAAGTAAAGACAGAAAAAAATTCAAGTTAAGGTGCTTACATAATGGAGTACACTATTAACAGTGATGCGATATCTGCATTGTACAAACATCAGTAACTAAATAGTTCTTACATCTATTGACGTTAATGTAAATTCAACTAAATGGGATAAAAATAAAAATTATATATTCATAAGTCGGAATAACCCACAAAATAGACACTTACACAGTGATAATATTTTCAGAATTTTTAGGAAATTATTGATGCCTTCAAGGTGCATAGCGAACTCCAGTATGGATAATTTATATTCCCGGTGGAATTCCAAGTCACTAAAATGTCGTCCAATATATAAACGACCAAAATACGAACGTACTTTCTCTAAATAACCGTTTGGAACTCAAAATAGTAAAACATTGGGGAAATAATGTCAGTAATAACGCCAGTAAGGATGTAGAGAAATATAAATAATGAATTTATTGTTGAAAGTTTAAATAAATATCTTCTGTTTAAAAGGTTGTCAGATTTTAGTGTCATCATTATTGGATACTACTGGGAGGACGTTAATGGCATTTGTTTTACGGTCTATTGACGATTTAAACTATCTGGGACCAAACAACAGGAGGAAATGAAGCATTTGACATGTAAAACAAACATTCAAAACATACATTGTAATATAAAAAAGGAAAAGAGAATTGCAAGAATCTTGAACTTCATGACGAAATATAAAAAACAAAGTATTTCATTTTTTAAAGTATCAAAAACTAATATATCACTGAAACTTAGACCGCTATGACAGTAATGGTATCGCCCGGTAAATATATATTATATATCGCAGTTCATCCTCTGTTGATCAGGGACACATTGTAATCGAGGTTTAACGGTAACTACATCCTCCTGTCTGATCAGTGACACATCGGTATCCGAGGTTTAACGGTAACTACATCCTCCTGTCTGATCAGTGCCACATTGGTATCCGAGGTTTAACGGTAACTACATCCTCCTGTCTGATCAGTGACACATTGGTATCCGAGGTTTAACGGTAACTACATCCTCCTGTCTGATCAGTGACGCTTTAATATCCGAGGTTTAACGGTAACTACATCCTCCTGTCTGATCAGTGACACATCGGTATCCGAGGTTTAATGGTACAAACCTCCTGTCTGATCAGTGATACATTGGTATCCGAGGTTTAACGGTAACTACATCATCCTGTCTGATCAGTGACACATTGGTATCCGAGGACGGTTACTACATCATCCTGTTTCACAAGTGGCACATTGAAATCTGAGGATTAACGGCTGTTACATCTTCCTGACAATGCATCAATACATCCTCTTTGTTATTCCTGCTTTCTTCCTTCCTTGTTTTTTGTCCTTCTCTAACTCGACATGTTCGGATTTAAAAGATTGTTTCAAGAAAGCAAGACCAGGGAAATTAGACGGACATATCATTAAAACATTCTACAACAAAGGATATCACTTTTGTTTTAATGAGTGTTTTCGCCATCTGGAAATCTGCGGCTCATTCAACTACGACAAGTTCACGGGACTTTGTGAACTGAACAACAAAACCGTGGATTCTACAACATTTACGGAAGAAACAGCTTTCGTATATAGCTTGATCCCGACTGGCCAGGTAAGTTAATCGTTTTGACCAAACATTGAGGTACGATGGTATTATTCTTGGCGTAATTAAATCAGGAATTGATTCATAATTACTGATAAAATGAAAAACACATTCACATCATACATAAAAAGAAACTTTACTTGAACTAGTAAATAGTATTTCATCAATCCTACTTTTCGAATTCAGTCGAGTAATCATATATCATCCCAGTAAAATGTCATCATCTAAAAAGTCCCTACACAGTCGAGTGTCTTATATCATCACAGTAGAAAGTCACTAACTATAGCGTCCCTACACAGTCGAGTGTCTTATATCATCACAGTAGAAAGTCACTAACTACAGCGTCCCTACACAGTCGAGTGTCATATATCATCACAGTAGAAAGTCACTAACTAAAGTGTCCCTACACAGTCGAGTGTCATATATCATCACAGTAGAAAGTCACTAACTAAAGTGTCCCTACACAGTCGAGTGTCATATATCATCACAGTAGAAAGTCACTAACTAAAGCGTCCCTACACAGTCGAGTGTCATATATCATCACAGTAGAAAGTCACTAGCGTTAACGTTTCTATATATATATTTGGTCATATATATTATCATAGTACAAACATCAGTAATTAAATAGCTGTCACATATTATGACTTCAATGAAATTCGACTAAATTGGATAGACAGTTCAAATAAGATATTGAAACGTTTTTTAGGAATAACCCACAAAATAAACACTTATACCGTGAATATATTTAAGAATTTCTAGGAAAGTATTGATGCCTTCAAGACGAATAGTGAAATCCAGTATGGATAATTAATATTCCCGGTGGAGTTCCAGGTCACTGAAGTGTCGTTCGACATACGAACGGCCAATATACAAACATACTAGCTCTACATAGTTGTTCTAAATTTAAAATAGTAAATCATTTGGGAAATAATATAAGTAATAACGCTAGCAAGGGTGTAGAGACATATAAATAATGAATTTATTGTTTGGGCTTTATGTCAATGTTTTCTGTTAAAAAGTGTGTCAGATTCTCGATAGGAGAGTCTTCAAGTTATTCTATTTTAGTGTAAGCATTATAAGATACTACTGGGGGGACATCAATGACATTTGTTTTACGGTCCATTGACGATTTAAACATTTGGGACCAAAGAAAAGGAGGGAATGAAGCAATGGACATTTTAAAATCATTAACTAAAGCGTACCTACACAGTCGAGTGTCATATATCATCACAGTAGAAAGTCACTAACTAAAGTGTCCCTACACAGTCGAGTGTCATATATCATCACAGTAGAAAGTCACTAACTAAAGTGTCCCTACACAGTCGAGTGTCATATATCATCACAGTAGAAAGTCACTAACTAAAGCGTCCATACACAGTCGAGTGTCATATATCATCACAGTAGAAAGTCACTAACTAAAGCGTCCCTACACAGTCGAGTGTCATATATCATCACAGTAGAAAGTCACTAGCGTTAACGTTTCTATATATATATTTGGTCATATATATTATCATAGTACAAACATCAGTAATTATATAGCTGTCACATATTATGACTTCAATGAAATTCGACTAAATTGGATAGACAGTTCAAATAAGATATTGAAACGTTTTTTAGGAATAACCCACAAAATAAACACTTATACCGTGAATATATTTAAGAATTTCTAGGAAAGTATTGATGCCTTCAAGACGAATAGTGAAATCCAGTATGGATAATTAATATTCCCGGTGGAGTTCCAGGTCACTGAAGTGTCGTTCGACATACGAACGGCCAATATACAAACATACTAGCTCTACATAGTTGTTCTAAATTTAAAATAGTAAATCATTTGGGAAATAATATAAGTAATAACGCTAGCAAGGGTGTAGAGACATATAAATAATGAATTTATTGTTTGGGCTTTATGTCAATGTTTTCTGTTAAAAAGTGTGTCAGATTCTCGATAGGAGAGTCTTCAAGTTATTCTATTTTAGTGTAAGCATTATAAGATACTACTGGGAGGACATCAATGACATTTGTTTTACGGTCCATTGACGATTTAAACATTTGGGACCAAAGAAAAGGAGGGAATGAAGCAATGGACATTTTAAAATCATTAACTAAAGCGTACCTACACAGTCGAGTGTCATATATCATCACAGTAGAAAGTTATTAACTAAAGCGTCCCTTCACAGTCGAGTGTCATATATCATCACAGTAGAAAATCACTAACTAAAGCGTCCCTACACAGTCGAGTGTCATATATCATCACAGTAGAAAGTCACTAACTAAAGCGTCCCTACACAGTCGAGTGTCATATATCATCACAGTAGAAAGTCACTAACTAAAGCGTCCCTACACAGTCGAGTGTCATATATCATCACAGTAGAAAGTCACTAACTAAAGCGTCCCTACACAGTCGAGTGTCATATATCATCACAGTAGAAAGTCACTAACTAAAGCGTCCCTACACAGTCGAGTGTCATATATCATCACAGTAGAAAGTCACTAACTATAGCGTCCCTTCGAATCGCTGTTATTTAAGAAAGCGAATTATGTTGAATATATTTCTACAATATTGTTTGACATCATACATGTATTTCCTTAAATGCGTTTTAACCATTCTAAGTAAATCTACAAGTATATAATAATCTCAGTTTATCAACTTGAAATTCAAATCTTTGTCAAAGTTAATCAAGTTGAAGTTTAATTTTCTAAATTGTTGTCACTATCTGAAGAAAATTAATATTAATTTGTTTAAATACCAGTTGAACGATTCCTGCTTTCCTAATCCATGCCCGTCATCACAAACATGTGTCGTCATGCATTCTGGAGCATCAACCTGTGTTAATGGTATGTAAAGATTTACAATATAAAGTAGAGTATTCGCAGATAATGTACTTAATTTACATGTGATGTTAACAATAGATATATAGGCTGGAATTACTATCCATATACATGTACAGTTGATTGTAGGTTTAGACTTTAATTACTCTACATATAAAGTTAATGGTATATATATAATATAATCACTGTACATATAAAGTTAATGGTAGGTATATAATGCAATTAAGGAACATATAAAGTTAATGGTAGGTATATACTGCAATTAAGGAACATATAAAGTTAATGGTAGGTATATGATGTAATCATTGTACATATAAAGTTAATGGTAGGTATATAATGCAATTAAGGAACATATAAAGTTAATGGTAGGTATATAATGCAATTAAGGAACATATAAAGTTAATGGTAGGTATATACTGCAATTAAGGAACATATAAAGTTAATGGTAGGTATATGATGTAATCATTGTACATATAAAGTTAATGGTAGGTATATAATGCAATTAAGGAACATATAAAGTTAATGGTAGGTATATAATGCAATTAAGGAACATATAAAGTTAATGGTAGGTATATAATGCAATTAAGGAACATATAAAGTTAATGGTAGGTATATAACGTAATCACTGTACATATAAAGTTAATGGTAGGTATATAATGTAATCACTGTACATATAAAGTTAATGGTAGGTATATAATGTAATCACTGTACATATAAAGTTAACGGTAGGTATATAATGTAATCACTGTACATATAAAGTTAATGGTAGGTATATAATGCAATTAAGGAACATATAAAGTTAATGGTAGGTATATAATGTAATCACTGTACATATAAAGTTAACGGTAGGTATATAATGTAATCATTGTACATATAAAGTTAATGGTAGGTATATAATGCAATTAAGGGACATATAAAGTTAATGGTAGGTATATAATGCGATTAAGGAACATATAAAGTTAATGGAAGGTATATAATGCAATTAAGGAACATATAAAGTTAATGGTAGGTATATAATGTAATTAAGGAACATATAAAGTTAATGGTAGGTATATAATGCAATTAAGGAACATATAAAGTTAATGGTAGGTATATGATGTAATCACTGTACATATAAAGTTAATGGTAGGTATATAATGCAATTAAGGAACATATAAAGTTAATGGTAGGTATATAATGTAATCACTGTACATATAAAGTTTATGGTAGGTATATAACGTAATCACTGTACATATAAAGTTAATGGTAGGTATATAACGTAATCACTGTACATATAAAGTTAACGGTAGGTATATATGTAATGTAATTATAGTTGTCTACTGTTATGGGATAATCTATGCATTAATAGCTATTATCAAGTTAGTATTTTGTCAAAAACTAGTCTGAATAATTCAGAAATATGGCAAAATAACCAATTTATCTATCTTCGCTTGGATTGAAAAAATCGGCAAGTTTCAATGTGGTAAATACAAAGGTTCGCTCTGATAAACAAAAACGGAAAACTTATATTTTCACTACCAAACTTATATTTTCATTGCAACACTTATATTTTCACTGCAAAATCTTGGATTTTTTCTCCAAAATCGAATATTTTCACTACTCATCGCTGTATATAAGTTTTATGAGTTTGATAAATTTCTATATTTCACTGGCAAAAATGCAATAAAGACTGTGATTACTAAGACAATAATTGTACAATTGACATAGAAGTTAACGGGAACCTTTATGTATGAATATCGTTGAAGATAAAGTTTTGTTATAATGAATGAAGAAGTTTAACATACAACCTTTGAATCCTTTTAGGCCTCGACAGTGATGATATTGGTCAAACGTTTAGAAATCTTAAAAGAGAAATCAACCAAAACCAATGTATATTTGAAGATAAGCTTTTAAAATGTTATTTAACTTTTTAGAGTGCGACCCTCCTTTAGTAACATACAGACTAGCTAATGCTACAGAAGAGTATTACAAAGCTGGCGAATATGTCAACTACAATTGTGTTACAAAAGTGGACACAGGATTCTGTCGTACAGACAGCACGTGGACAGTGCCAGTATGTATCAACGGTAAGTATTTCTCTGTGTTAATATGTTGGCATCCTATCACCCTTTGTTTTCATTCAGTTAGATTTAATTATTGGTTCAGGGCGAAAAAATCAAAGTTGCTGATCTGATATCGTTACTTTGAACACGGTTTCCGCAGACTTCTTTCAATGAGTGTGTTAAGGATTGAAGTATGAAAACATCAATATCGACTAACATTACATTTCATCAAAATGTATTCATTACAAGTACAAAACATATGATTTTTTATTGTTCCAATATATGTTTTAAAATGTTCATGGGCTTACTTCATTCATTTAGTTTAGGGGGAACAGAATTGGATCGAATGTAGATATGATTACTGTTACCATCATTATTATAATAAATTATATATATACAGTAAAATGCACGTTAAACCAATGGCTCATCTACAACTGATTTTTATAAAAGTTTAAAAACATATAACAACCACCACCGATTACAACATACACTATTGATGCAAGTTTGCTTTGTCAACTATAACACATATCGCCGTATATAGATAACAAAAGAAAAATGTAAAAATGATCGGGATATACCTTATATAAACTATACCTTATATAAACTATACCTTATATAAACTATACCTTATATACACTATACCTTATATACACTATACCTTAAATAAACTATACCTTATATAAACTATACCTTATATAAACTATACCTTACCATTCAAATATATTAATTATTAAAAACATATGTAAAAAATTCAAAAATAGTGAATCCTTTTGTTGATAAGAGAGTTAAAATTCTGGATGTTCATTATCTTGCTGTATTAGTTATTCCATTCCTGTAAACGATATCTCTTAACTCACACAAATTCACTCAAATTTCAATATCATTCCAATTGGTAGCCATTAACAAGCTTAAGACATATCAGAAGAAGGTGTATGACACATCTGGTATGACTCGTGCTGCCTGTTCCTGTATAATTTACCCAGGATATCTGTAACACAGCTAGAGCATTCTAATAAATTAAGTAGGGACAAATACAAAAATTGTAAAATCTGATTCTTTCCTGTAAGGTAAAATAAAACTGTTTACATTTTGATAAACCTAAACCTGTTCTACTTAACATGAGTTTACCATGATATACAACTATCCAATCGTACACCAATTTATCATTATCTACCTTATCTAAGTCAGTCTCGTCAATATTCAGACTTTGTTTAAACTTCGGCATAGAATGTTTCTGTTCTGAAGCAACACGTTAACATTTCGTTTACAGTCATTTTGTTTTCGTTGCACCTAGCGATATGACGTCATCAGCGCCACACTCCAGTGTTTGTAAATCGATCTAGAAAGATCTAGAAAGAATTTCCACAAATTGAATATCACATGTTCACATTCCATAAGCAAAAACGTAGATAATTTTTGTGCATTTTGTTTTAAAAAATGTGAAATCCTAAACTTTGCGGAATATCCTTTAACAAATGGTTTTGTGTTATTCGAAACACAAGTTGGTTCTGAGACAAACTGTTAACAGTGACGTTTTCTGTAAGGTATGCTAATTCACATGTTAATTCAAGTTGTCCGGTTCACGATGTTTACATTGAACATAAATATGATTATTAGTTCTATATCTTCATTCAGACATTTTTTAACAGAACATATTTACAGATCTTAAAGCATAGTCTGGACTCACAATTCGATTGTCTGTCGATACAGCGACCAGAATTTATCTGGATTTTCTCAAATTTACTTGCATACAGAACACCTTAAGGTCAAACATGACATAGTAATTTCGACGATTGTATGTGGTATTGCCTTTCATCCTTTAGACGGTACAGACAGTCAGTGACCGAAGACTTCGTCCTTTAGACGGTACAGACATTCAGTGACCGAAGACTTCGTCCTTTAGACGGTATAGACATTCAGTGACCGAAGACTTCGTCCTTTAGACGGTATAGACATTCAGTGACCGAAGACTTCGTCCTTTAGACGGTATAGACATTCAGTGACCGAAGACTTCGTCCTTTAGACGGTATAGACATTCAGTGACCGAAGACTTCGTCCTTTAGACGGTATAGACATTCAGTGACCGAAGACTTCGTCCTTTAGACGGTATAGACATTCAGTGACCGAAGACTTCGTCCTTTAGACGGTATAGACATTCAGTGACCGAAGACTTCGTCCTTTAGACGGTATAGACATTCAGTGACCGAAGACTTCCAAGTCGTTGGTATACACTGTAGGTCAAGTGGCTGGTTCTGTAAATGTATTGATATTTTGCCAATTTTACTGTATAGGCTAGTCATATTCAAAGAATAATGCCGTATGGCAGCTGGTAATTTGCTCTTCACATTTTGGAAATGGCCATTATTGAAATGATTGAGTTCGTTCCAAGCCACCATGAAATATGTACCTGGCATAAATACAAAGTCTGGTGGTTTTGTCGGCGGCCTAGCAGGACCTTCGTTAAATGTCCTGTAATGGCAATAATCCCTACTGTGACACAAGTCATAAAAATGTTTAACATGTACCTTGTTTACTGTCCTTCCTTACATAGAGCCTGATTTCATAATCTGAAATCTGTAGAAATTTTGAAGACCTATTGTACTTCTAAACATTATCTTATTATCATATATTCGCATGGACTTCATAACTGCAACTGCCAGTTTGGAGGAAATCCTTTCAGCAAAGTGTAGAACTATGAGGATGGCTTAAACTAAGGCCATATACTTTTGAGGGAACCAAGCTGTTATATGAGTACATGGCTGGAATGAGGGCATGTTTATTACTTCAGACATACATGTATACCAAACTGTTATAAGATTGTATATATGTGTTGAAATGTTTGTTCCTTTCTAACTTAAGACATTAGATGTACCTTTGAGGAACTGCAGTGTCCATATCTAGAAGATGAGAGTGGTAGTCTGGCATTTCAACGGGAGACAGGGGACACCTTATCTATAGGAACCGGATGTAGCGAGGATCACACTACTGGTAAGTCTTGATCACTGGTTACTTTTCTTACTTCATCTTAAAGTTAATATTTGGATCGTTATGTTATTGATATCTTATGAAGATGGGAATATTAAAATTCATAGTTTTTAATCACACCTGAAATGTTGCTCTCAGTTATCTTTGGAGGGACAACCAGATAAATACCGACATGTTAGGAAAATATTTTATTGATAGCAACTCCAAGTTTTACAAAATAGACAACACATCCAAGTTTTACATAGACAACATAGACAACATCTCCAAGTTTTACATAGACAAAACATCCAATTTTACATAGACAACACCTCCAAATGTTACATAGACAAAACCTCCACGTTTTACATAGACAAAACATCCAATTTTACATAGACAACACCTCCAAATGTTACATAGACAAAACCTCCAAGTTTTACATAGACAACACATCCACATTTTACATAGACAACACATCCACATTTTACATAGACAACACCTCCACATTTTACAAAGACAAAACCTCAAGGTTTTACATAGACAACACCTCCGAGTTTTACATAGACAACACCTCCGAGTTTTACATAGACAACACCTCCGAGTTTTACATAGACAACACCTCCACATTTTACATAGACAACACATCCACATTTTACATAGACAACACATCCACATTTTACAAAGACAAAACCTCAAGGTTTTACATAGACAACACCTCCACATTTTACATAGACAACACATCCACATTTTACAAAGACAAAACCTCAAGGTTTTACATAGACAACACCTCCAAGTTTTACAAAGACAAAACCTCCAAATTTTACATAGACAACACCTCCGAGTTTTACATAGACAACACCTCCTAATTTTACATAGACAACACCTCCTAATTTTACATAGACAACACCTCCAAATTTTACATAGACAACACCTCCACATTTTACATAGACAACACCTCTAAATTTTACATAGACAACACCTCCGAGTTTTACATAGACAACATAGACAACGCCTCCACATTTGACATAGGCAACAAAGACAACACCTCCTCCTTTTACATAGACAGCGCCTCAAAATCTAACATAGACAACACTTCCAAATTTAAACATAGATAACGAGTTTACATTTTACATAGACAAGAAAGACAACACCACCAAATCAACATAGACAACAAAGACAACACCTCCAAATTAACATAGACAACATAGACAACACCACCAAATCAACATAGACAACATAGACAACGTCTCCACATTTTACATAGACAACACCTCCACATTTACATAGACAACACTTCTAAGTTTTACATAGTCAACACCTCCAAATTTTACATAGACAACACAACCAAATTTTGCACACAACGTGGACAACACCTCCACATTTTACATAGACAACACCTCCAAATTTTACATAGGCAACGCATCCTAATTTTACCATGAACCTTTGTGATATCCACACATGTTTAGGTAGCGGCTACTACTACTACCTGGAGGCCACTGGCGGATCACAAGGAGATCGACATGCGATGATCACTACCAGCCCGTTTGTGGCTGGCAATCAGTTATGTGTTGAACTCTGGTATAACATGGAAGGATCGGAAATGGGAACCCTGTATTTGGATATAAAGGTATATATACATTTTGTGTATAGAGGTACAGGTGTGTATGCATTATGTAGATAGATACATGATCTAGTATATAGATATACAGGTGAGTATACATTATCTAGTATATAGATATACAGGTGAGTATACATTATCTAGTATATAGATATAAAGGCCCATATACATTATGTATATAGATATACATGTGATTATAAATTATGTATATAGATACACAGGTGTGTATACATTATGTATATAGGTGAACAGGTGTGGGTTATTATGTTTAAGACTATTAAGGTCTGTATACATTATGTATATTGATGTAAAAAGTGGGTATATATTACAATTATAGATACACTTATCTTGCAGTGACCATTAGTATGTAAGTTCTATAATTTCATATGAGAACAATTATTTAATGTAATATCCTCTAATGATTCAAACAGTTGCCTGTTGAGTGTTAAGTTGAACTTGATAAGATATGACATTAAATTTCTGAATAAGTATGAAGTATACAAATAAGTAATATTGATGAATTCGTGCCACAATAAAAATCAAAACAATTAAAAGATGTCAACGAAAATGAGCAGAAAGCACTCGCAGGATAAATAAATAAAACCGGGGGAAATGTTACCGAATATATGTAAAAAAAAAAAACCAACAAAAAATAAATGTCTTAATAATTATGTTGTTGAAATTAAAAGATTGAGGCGATATTTCGCTATTCAGGTTGATTTTTTTTTCTGACGTTCTAATAAATAAGAATGCATTTCAGAACAACACTGGAGTGAATTCCATCCTTGTGGCGAACGGACCTCAGGGACTTGACTGGCATAACTTTACAACTGTCATTCCAGCCCACGCCACAGACATCTGGATCGCCATTACTGGATACAGGGGTCCAGGGCCGACGTCTGACATCTGTATCGACGACGTGACCATCTACGTGTGTTAAATATCACGTGACAACGATGGGGCTACCAAGGGAGAGGCGAGGTTACCGCGAATTAGCTATAGTGTAGTAATACGCCTCTTGCTACTAATATCAAACAGACATAACGAATAATTCCCCTGATACCCCTATCCTGAGATAACGACTAATTCCCCTGATGCCCCTATCCTGATATAACGACTGACTCCCCTGATACCCCTATCCTGAGATAACGACTAATTCCCTTGATACCCCTATCCTGAGATAACGACTAACTCCCCTGATACCCCTATCCTGAGATAACGACTAATTCCCCTGATGCCCCTATCCTGAGATAACGACTAATTCCCTTGATACCCCTATCCTGAGATAACGACTAATTCCCCTGATACCTCTATCCTGACATAACGACTAATTCCCCTGATGCCCTTATCCTGACATAACGACTAATTCCCCTGATGCCCCTATCCTGAGATAACGACTAATCCCCCTGATACCCCTATCCTGAGATAACGACTAATTCCCCTGATACCCCTATCCTGAGATAACGACTAATTCCCCTGATGCCCCTATCCTGAGATAACGACTAATTCCCCTGATGCCCCTATCCTGAGATAACGACTAATTCCCCTGATACCCCTATCCTGAGATAACGACTAACTCCCCTGATACCCCTATCCTGAGATAACGACTAATTCCCCTGATACCCCTATCCTGAGATAACGACTAATTCCCCTGATGCCCCTATCCTGAGATAACGACTAATTCCCCTGATACCCCTATCCTGAGATAACGACTAATTCCCCTGATACCCCTATCCTGAGATAACGACTAATTCCCTTGATACCCCTATCCTGAGATAAAGACTAATTCCCTTGATACCCCTATCCTGAGATAAAGACTAATTCCCCTGGTACCCCTATCCTGAGATAACGACTAATTCCCCTGATACCCCTATCCTGAGATAATGACTGATTCCCCTGATACCGATATCCTGATATAACGACTAATTCCCCTGATACCCCTATCCTGAGATAACGACTAATTCCCCTGGTACCCCTATCCTGAGTTAACGACTAATTCCCCTGATACCCCTATCCTGAGATAACGACTGACTCCCCTGATACCCCTATCCTGAGATAACGACTAATTCCCCTGATACCCCTATCCTGAGATAATGACTGACTCCCCTGATACCCCTATCCTGATATAACGACTGATTCCCCTGATACCCCTATCCTGAGATAATGACTGATTCCCCTGATACCGATATCCTGATATAACGACTAATTCCCTTGATACCCCTATCCTGAGATAACGACTAATTCCCCTGATACCCCTATCCTGAGATAACGACTAATTCCCCTGATACCCCTATTCTGATATAACGACTAATTCCCTTGATACCCCTATCCTGAGATAACGACTAATTCCCCTGATACCCCTATCCTGAGATAACGACTAATTCCCCTGATACCCCTTTACTGAGATAACGACTAATTCCCCTGGTACCCCTATCCTGAGATAACGACTAATTCCCCTGATACCCCTATCCTGAGATAACAACTAATTCCCCTGATACCCCTATCCTGAGATAACGACTAACTCCCCTGATACCCCTATCCTGAGATAACGACTAATTCCCTGGAGACCCCTATCCTGAGATAACGACTTACTCCCCTGATACCCCTATCCTGAGATAACGACTAATTCCCCTGATAACCCTATCCTGAGATAACGACTGATTCCCCTGATACCCCTATCCTGAGATGACGACTAATTCCCCTGATACCCCTATCCTGAGATAACGACTAATTCCCCTGATACCCCTATCCTGAGATAACGACTAATTCCCCTGATACCCCTATCCTGAGATAACGACTAATTCCCCTGATACCCCTATCCTGAGATAACGACTAATTCCCCCTGATACCCCTATCCTGAGATAACGACTGATTCCCCTGATACCACTATCTTTCGATGATTTATTTAAATTACCTCCCTTTGATGGCTCCCTTCACATTTCAGCTTTTGTTTTCATTAGATGTGTATATTTATTTAAAAAAAAAAAAAAAAATTCATATTATTTGTTTGAGTTTTAATTGTGATATATGCCGGTTTTCAGAGTTTGTTAAAAATCTTTTCAACTTTGCTCTCTTGTGTTTGATCCTGGTTACGACTACAATTTAACTCCATGTTTGCAGTATTTTTCAATATAAGGATTGATATGGATTAATTGATTAATTAAGTAATTGACATTTTATTACATTTCGACTCAATATGTATTTGTATAGTTGTATAGCACGTTTCCTTTTGTATTCAGGTAGGTATATCATAAGACCAACAGGGTGTATGTTAGGTCCACGTATTAAATACCATATGTTAAGAACTCTCGATATAGATGATGGATCTACAAACTTTATTATTAAAACTTTAACTTTGGTACGTGACATTTTAGAAATTTGCCACATACTGACTTTTTTTGTGTTTCAGAGTAGGATATATAATCAGTATCTAATAATCACTAACCAAAATATCTCAACTAAGTATTTAAAGGAAACTAGATATTTCAGTCACCAATACCTAGTTATTAAAAAATCGAACATGTCTTTTGCAAGGTTTTTGGCATTTCTTTTTTATCTAACTCAAAATATTAAAAAAACATTTTTTTTTTCATAACAGGGTATTTCTAATAATACACATAGATGTTTTACATAAGTGATCTATAACGGACCATAAGATATACCTGGTACTGGTACTAATTTTTCGGTATGTAGATGTATATCACTGTTCTAGAAACTAATTATGTAAGCATGAGATATTCTGAAACCGAATGTCGTTATTTCAGCAATAAACGATAGTTTACAGATTTACTGATAATAATGATATGACAAACTGTTGTATTACATTTTTTGGCTGAATTTCTTATTTTTTATTGTTCAATTTACAATTCACAACACAATTACAGCAAAAATACATTTAGCGGCAATCTAGTTTTTAAACCTGGAAACACGAAATGTCTATACATTTATTGTAAAGCAAGATTCATAAGAACTTGATAATCTGGTTAAATGGAACACCGTACAATTGCTGTAAAATAAGATGATAGTGTGGCGGAATCGGTTTTTAATAAGTTATTAAATTAGGAGTTTTACCCCTTTGTCTGGTCGTGTCATTGTATTAGCCATGTAGAGGAAATAGTTTGTTACCTTTTGGTTCCATTTTTGTTGTGCCGGGTGTTATTATGGCCATATAATCCCGGTATTTTGTTGCAGTGCGCTTGTTGCCTGTTTGTTATGCCTACTTCGCCGCCATGCTGGCGGAAGTGGTCTTATTTGTAAGGCCGTTTCTGATTGGTCATCCGGTTACCCGGGGACCAATCGTTTGACATGTAGGATTTGTTTATGGTATCACTAGGCTGGAGGCTATTCTCGCCAGTATATAAAGCTTTGTCGACCCGGGGTCAGTTCTCTCTATACTTCTAGACCGCTTCTGTAGTTATACAGGTGAGGACAGCCTCCCTAATTTACCGTCCCGTCAGCGGGATGTAGTTAAGTATTCGATAGTTAGCTATGTAGTAGGTATACCGTTCCGTCAGCGGAATGTTGGGCTCTTTCTCTATTGGTTAGCTTACTTCTGGGTTGGGGGTGGTTTATCATTATGCTCTCGTAGCTACCTTTCGTTCCGTCAGCGGAATGCGGCAGCTTTGTTTATCTATACCTCAGTGTTAGTTTGTCAGCTGCGGCATGTTCAAATATCTAGTTAGGACTACCTATCGTTCCGCCAGCGGAATGTGGTAGCTTCACTTGTAAAAACGATTGTAGTCTGTTGACAGTTTCAGTATGCTAAAGTTTCATTTATATGTAGGGTTGTTGTTGTAGTTTGGGAGTTTGGGTGGTTTTTATACATACACGTCTGCCCTTGCTGAGACAATGCAAGGTAGACAACTTTATACAGGGGGGTGGACTTTATATTAGTATATCTGTAGCTATATTTGTTAGTAATGTTTATCCATGGCACACCAGTTAATGCCATACCATAGCATTATCATTTCTAAGTATAATGTAAACAGCAGTGTGTAGTTTTAGTTGTTTATATTCTGTTGTTCATTTACGTTTGTATATATTTCTGGTGATAATGGGCACATGCCCTATTGGATATGGATTAGGCCCCTACAGCTAGCTACTTCATTGTACATATTTCATATATCATCTTTATATTAATAAACTTGTTAAATTTACTATACTCTTGTAGTCATCATTTCACGTCTATGCCATTGGCAAATTGAACCTGGGTATGGTAGCGGCATTACATGACTGGGTGTCACCGGTTGAAACCATTTGACATTCCAATCAGAACACAACGTGACTCGAGGTGACATCCTCTCGTGGCATTGCTCACTGCCCTACTACAATAGTAAGTACAAGAATGCATGCCAACAAAATGTTGGCATTAAAACGAAATCGTTATTCCTACTCTTGACAAAACGAGAATCAGTCTATAAATGGAAAGTTTTTGCGGGGAACCATGAAAATGTACACAGAAATTCAAAATCAGTTGTTCGGGAAGGGGTAAGTGTCGTCTGCTACATCGATGACACCTGTAATACGAACCTTGGTCAAATCAGAGTGACGTTCCATTCTTGAAATAAGAATATGAATGAGGACAACTGAACCATCTAGACATGTCAACGAACATCAATTTGGTATGATGGTATATCATCTGTCAATCAAATACTTCTAATGGGAACAAGCACTTGAATATTCACTTCAATGTTATAGTATCTTTATAGTGCTTTTCTGAATGGTAATGATGAAGTCACAGATTTGAAGAACATACATTTGATGGACTTTGTTCATAGATACATTAATGCTCCACGAAGGTTCAAATATCTTATTAACGTTAAATATATACGCTGTGAGTGGTTGATGAATTTTATGGAAGATTAATAGATTATTGGTATTAATTATCAGATAAGTATATGCAAATTAGCTAAACCAAGGTTGTCAAAGGGCTGTATATGACCATGCCACTTAAAAGTATCATAACACCTCGTGTTTGTTAGTGGATCCGTGATAAGTTAAAACACCTCACTTGATCGAGATATTTAACATCATGTAATCTATGGTGACCCTCATACTCTACACAGAGTAATCCCCTCCTGGAAAGCTCTCGGGGAAATATGACACCTTCGGGTAGATAAACCTTCATATTACCCTTCTACCAATTAATGTATATAATAACAGGATGGAGTAATCAATGGTTATAACGTTTTTATTTATTGATAAAGAACCACCAACCTATATATGTTTATCTTTATAATTAGGGAATTGTTCACTGAAATGTGTTTGTTGTCTATACTGTAATTGTAATTTGAAACAAATAAAAGCTTTTATCTAAAGTAACAAACCCTGTATACATTTGTACATATGCTTTGGTTTGTGTTTATCTTTTGTTTTGGTGTTATCTATTGTATTCACTCTTTATTTGTTTTCCAATTCACCTCAAGACATACATATACCAACTGATGTCTGGTACATTAACAGCAAATATCAATGTTATCAGTGATGATTAGCATTATATCTCATAATTTTCTTTTCAAAACGTTTAGTGGCTCAGTTCAACATGAATACCCACATAATGGGACTTAACATATATAATACACAATATTCAGTTTATTAATATTGCAACTTTGTAACTTTAAAGTAATTAACGCATGAAATAATTTGATTTGTATCTACATTAATATTTAGTTGGTGTTTTAATCTCAAGCTGAGATGGTTGTAACATATTGCCTATCTTTCAAATACTAATTTTACAAGAAACCATGGAGACAGCGAATACAGGCAAAGTCTGTTGCTTAATTCTATAGAATTTTTATCACTAAATTATGTTTGAAATGAAAACAACTGTGATATCCTAGCCAGGGACAGCAGGAAAGTCATTATCTAGAGTTGAACAAAATTGTGCCATTGCCACAGAGCTGGAATTTGTTTGTTTGTTTGTGTTTTACGGCCCATCGACAACTAGGGTCATTTAGGGCCAAACAATATACTAACAAGTTTTATTTTTAAAGTTAAAATCAGATAAAATTTGTCATTTTTAAAAGCATCCGTATTGTATATTTAGATCATAATGATAAAAAAGTTGGTTAAAAATGGTAAAATATATACATGTACGAATAGATTATATGAAGTAATATGTACGAATAGATTATGTGAACTTTGTTATAAATAGAACGTCAAAGACAGTAACGTAAAAGACATCAAAGTCTATAAAATAGATCGATTTCATTCAAGTAGCTAAATATTGTTTTCGAGTCCACGGAACTGAAAAGGGTTTCCACGTCCGGGACTCTAAAGTATTTATCACGAATGTGCTTGAAATCAGAACATTCTATTAAAAAATGCTCCACTGTGAATTGAGCATCACATGCATAACACATCGGTGGATCCTCTCGTTTCAAAAGGAACGAATGAGTAGGATATGTGTGCCCGGTACGGAGCCGAGAGAGGACTATTTCCTCTCTACGATCCTTCCGACTTGGTTTTGATGTTTTAAGTTTTGGTTGTACTTTAAAAAGTTTGTTGCTCGTCTCGAGAGACCAGCGTTGCTGCCATTTACTGTGAATGGCAGAACTAATTACAGGTTTGAAATCTGTATATGGTATTTTAATATTTGTTTGTTGCAGATTTAGAGCAAGTTTTGGAACTGGAAATACTTGAATTTTTTCTAAAATTCAATACTTCGAGACTGATTAGTTTATATAATATAATTTCGCTTCGCTATATTAGAATATATATTTCTTGAATGTATATTGTATTTCTTTCTGGTGGACGATGGCAAAAACTATTTGTCGGAGACAAGTCAGTATATTATTCTCAAGAGGCAGAGGTGAACAAAACGTGAAGCTAAGTATTAAAATAGCACAACAGGTGACGAATTTCAGGAATACGAAAGCGTCGTATAGTTCAAAAATAGCACAGCGGACAGCCAGACTGTACACATGTCATCGGTCCCACAGGTGAAGGATATACTAACAATATTTGAAAAAAAAATTGTTATGTACGGTAGATAAAATATCTCGATAAAAAGCTAAATATCCTGTCCCATTTAATACTTGCATCTATTATGGCTAGTATACAACCAATAGTTGTTTTGGTATAGCTGACAGCAGATTGTAACACATTGCTCTTACTTTATGAATCCAATGATAAACAATGGTGATACTTCATACTTAATAAAATCAACTTATTAGAAATCTGATAACCGCATCTTCGTGTGTTAAGGAGGTGCTGCACTAAGTCCAGAAAGCTTTAATTTAGTAAATCATGTTCTTCTAATACTCATAACCCTAAAACAGTAAGTTAGGCCTAGGGATTCTAACGATCTCTATACTATAAGCATAACATCTGCCTCTGTAAAGCATCGAACGAAACTTTCAGTAGTAAATCACTACACAAACGATTAATCATTTATAAATAGATAACTTAAAATTCAATAATATCGTTAAAAACAATTAGTAAGCTTCTTCGCATTTCTGGGGTTTTTTGGAAGCCAAACTTATTTTATTTCATAAATTATCTACATTTAGTTAGACTAGAATTTTTGACATACAATAAGATAAGGGTTCGTTAGCTTTATGGCATTTAACTTGAACAATTGCTCAAATACTAAAGGACACATTTCAGACCAGCTCACGTATATTTTTTCGTAGGACCACGCGGTTGGCGTCGCTAAGTTGAACTGGCGTACAAACCAAATCAGTCCAAGATGACGCAATATATGTATGATTATCTGTTTAATGTATAAAGGGAGATAACTTGTTATTGAAATCTTCACGTATCGGCTTTAACAATTTTTCCTTTTCACTTGTTCTCTTGCGTAACTTAGCTTCCTGTTAATGTTCGGTCCTAAACATATATACATCTCCCCATTCTTTTAATGACAATCTCACCTATTGGTAACACAACACAGGATTTATCCAAAACTAAAGTGTGGAATTTAATTAACATTTTAAATGTAGATTAATGCCGTTTGTTCAAATAATCAATCCACACGAAATTATCAAGAATAAAAATTTTCAAATTAAGAATTAAAAAAAGAACAGATTTTAAGACCTGGACAAATTCAGCACTAAAGCAAATAGCATTTAAAATTTGTGATAAAGAAAGTTAATTTGATCAGTAGATTATGTTTGGAGACCTATTACACTATTTACATAGGATGTCTGTTATCTTTACTCGATATTTAATAATTACTCAATTTAATAATGCGGTTATAAGGGAAACATGTCCCACCTTCACATCATTTTAGGAGATACGGGTAGATTGGGGCTAGTGTAACAATACGGATTCTAGGGTCCATTAACAGAACATAGGATACATTGTGGAGATACTGAAGGTAGATTGGGGCTAGTGTAATGATAAAAATGTTATTACGGTCCACTAACAGAACATAGGATACATTGTGGAGATACTGAAGGTAGATTGGGGCTAGTGTAATGATAATGTTATTACGGTCCACTAACAGAACATAGGATACATTGTGGAGATGTTGAAGGTAGATTGGGGCTAGTGTGATAAAAATGTTATTACGGTCCATTAACAGGACATAGGATACATGATGAAGATCCTTATGTATATGGTATCGTCATCGTCCTGTCCCATTTTATACTTGCCCCAATCATATGAATTACTGGTATCTTATCAATTATATTGTAATATAAGGGAACCTAAGAAATGTTCTCCTATTTGTATTGATTCAAATATCATTGATTCATCATGCGTATTATGTTATTAACATAGGGGAGGGATCAGTATCGTCCTATAATGATTTAAACAACCAATACTAGCTTACCAGCATACTATCTGTCAACACTAGTGTGTATCGATTTGATTTTCCCCCCTTTCAACAATGTTTCCAGCCTTTAAAGCCATATAATACTTACTAGGGACATGTACATTTATCGAATGCACATCTATATATATCTGCAACTGTATAGATTTATGTCATTCTATTTCACATATAAAATCTTTACACAACATATTGTAACGAAGTCACTATTTAACTGGTGTTGATGGATACTGTTACATTACGATATTTGTACTGTAAACATAAAGCTGTGTTAAAAGCTGATTGTTTGTTTGGTTTTTTATGCTTGAATTCAGCCAAAAGCTCGGGTGTGGCATATATGCAGATTCTCGTTTATTTGTAGTGAGCACAGTAACACTTTACAAGATGAATATATATATATGGGGGGTAGGGATATGTAGTTGTTTGATGACTTAACCTATCCTAGAACACCATGGTTCAAACATTGTAAAACCTAAAACCAGATTAACACAATGACTATTTCAGTAATCCCCTATCACCCATTGGCTCTTTTGTAAACCAGAATGTCTAACTTTTTAATCCTCCATTTATTTGATTTTGTAAAATGAAATAAAACAAATGTATCCAATTTTAGTTGGCACATATCTCCCTGTACAGAAATTTGCTATAACCGGAACTTTTTACTATTCATACATATATGATTATATACAAACACATGCAATATACTGATGTAAAGTAAACATTGGCAATTATGGTACAAAAAAACAGAGCAATCATAAAAGGTAGTGTAGCACAACCCTCCCATCCCAACCCTACCCCTAACAAGCAACATATATTATGTTTGTGAATACATTTTTAACTGGTCAAATCTCATTTGGACCCAATATAGGCCTATCGTGTAATATAAGATACTAATGGAAATATATCATATATAATGTACACGTATGATAATGCTGGCATATTTTGTATTCTCATGTTCTTTGTTTGTTTGTTTGTTTGTTTGTTTGTTTATGTTTTACGGCCCATCGACAACTAGGGTCATTTAGGGCCAAACAATATACTAACATGTTTTATTTTGTAAGTTAAAATCCGATAAAATTTGTCATTTTTAAAAGCATCCGTATTGTATATTTAGATCATTATGATAAAAAAGTTGATTAAAAATGGTAAAATATGTATATGTACGAATAGATTATGTGAACTTTGTTATATAAATAGAACGTCAAAGACAGTAACGTAAAAGACATCAAAGTCTATAAAATAGATCGATTTCTTTCAAGTAGCTAAATATTGTTTTCGAATCCACGGAACTGAAAAGGGTTTTCATATCCGGGACTCGAAAGTATTTATCACGAATGTGCTTGAAATCGGAACATTCTATTAAAAAATGCTCCACTGTGAATTGAGCATCACATGCATAACACACCGGTGGATCCTCTCGTTTCAAAAGGAACGAATGAGTAGGATATGTGTGCCCGGTACGGAGCCGAGAGAGGACTATTTCCTCTCTACGATCCTTCCGACTTGGTTTTGATGTTTTAAGTTTTGGTTGTACTTTAAAAAGTTTGTTGCTCGTCTCGAGAGACCAGCGTTGCTGCCATTTACTCTGAATGGCAGAACTAATTATAGGTTTGAAATCTGTATATGGTATTTTAATATTTGTTTGTTGCAGATTTAGAGCAAGTTTTGCTTGGCGGTCAACAAGTTCGTTGCCTTTAATTCCGACATGGCTCGGAATCCAAAATAGTATTATTTTGCATTTTTTTAAGATACGAGATATTCGTAAAACAAGGTTTTGTATGAGTATATTCTTTGGATCTCGTGATTATAAATTCTGAAGGACAGATAGAGAGTCGGAACAAATGATTGCCTTTCTAATGCGTTGTTCTTCGATATGGTCGAGGGCCAAATCGATGGCACATGCTTCCGCAGAGAAGATAGAGGCACCATCTGGTAAGCGGATTGAAGACCAATGGTGATCGGAATAGCATGCTGCGGAGACCTTTACTCCATCTTTTGAGCCATCAGTGTAGATCTGAACGTGATCGGGAAAATCTTTAATGCATTCCCGAAAGGAGGATTTGTGTTCTTCGGGTAATGCACTCGATTTTGCCCTCACGTGTAGAGTAAGGTTAATATCAGGTGTTTCGACAAGCCATGGCGGTACATCCGATACGGTGTATTCGCCTATGTTGTCTAAGCTTATGTTAAGTTCATGAAGAAAATTCGAAATTCTAATGCCAAATGTTGGTAAGAGTTTTTGGTTTTGAGTAAATATGTTTTGGTATTGCGGATTGACAACAAGGTCAAAAGCCGGATTTTTCGGGTTGGATTTCAATTGGGCGGCATATTGAAGAGAAAGTTTTTTCCTTCCGTCATTTAAAGATGGTTCATTTGCCTCTACATACAGGCTCTGCACTGGTGTTGTTCGGAAAGCACCAAGTGCTAGACGTAATCCTTGATTATGGATAGGATCCAACATTTGCAGGTAAGAATTCCGTGCCGATCCATAAACGATGGACCCATATTCGAGTTTTGATCGAATAAGTGCCCTATAAAGGCGCAAGAGCATTTCACGGTCCGCACCCCAGTCGGTGTGGGATAGTACGCGTAAAATATTCATTGCCTTTGAGCACTTATCCTTTAGAGTTTTGAATCGAAAATTAGTCCGAGGAATTTGGTTTGCTCTACAACTGGAATTTTGCTTCCATTTAATGTTAGATCGGGATTATTATGTGGCTTTCGTTTTTGGCAGAAGTGCATGCAGACAGTTTTTGATCTGGAAAATTTGAAGCCGTTTTCATCTGCCCATGTTTGTAGTTTGCCCAAACATTGTTGAAGTTGTCGTTCTATCGTGTGCATGTTCTTCGACCTATAGCAGATCAAGAAGTCATCAACAAATAGAGACCCTTCAGTTGACTTACCGAGACATTTAGTTATACTGTTGATTTTCAGACCAAAACGAGTTACGGAAAGGATCCCACCCTGAGGGACTCCCATTTCCTGTTTAGCTGTTTCAGAATACGTTGAGCCAACGCGAACCTTAAAATGTCTGTCAGATATGTAGTTTGAAATGAATTTAGGGAGATTCCCACGTACACCAATTTCATGCAAGTCTTTCATAATACCATATTGCCATGTAGTATCGTATGCTTTCTCCAGATCAAAGAACACAGCAACAAGATGTTCCTTCTTTGCGAAAGCTTCTCGAATAAAGGTTTCTAATCTGACCAGGTGGTCTACTGTTCCTCTGCGGTTTCTGAATCCGCTTTGGAGTGGACTCAAAATATTATTGGATTCAAGGAACCAAACTAGTCTATTGTTTATCATCCGTTCAAGTGTTTTACAGATGCAGCTTGTTAGAGAGATAGGGCGATAATTATTTGGTTCAAGGTGTCCTTACCAGGTTTTGGAATTGGAATAACTGTAGATTCCTTCCAAGACTCGGGGATCTTACCGGAAGCGAATACTTGATTAAAAATATATTAGACATCGTGATGATGATTCTGGTAAATGTTTCAGGAATTGATACGGAATTTCATCTGGCCCAGCTGCTGAATCGGTCGATCTTTTTAGCGATTCAAGCAACTCCTGGAGATCAAAAGGCTTGTTGTAACTCTCTGTGTTGGATGATTTGAAGTTAAGACGTTTCTTTTCTTTGTCTTTTTTGAAAGTTTGGAATTTTTTGGAGTGATTTTTGGCGGATGAGTTATGGGCTATATTTTTAGCAAATGCATTAGCAATTTCAGATGTAGAAGAGAAAATTTGGCTATTGTTTATAAGATGGGATGCTGGAGCCGTTTTTCGTTTTCCACTTATTCTTCGTATCTGATCCCATATCTTTTTTGATGATGTGTTTGAAGATATTTTAGAAATGTATTCCTTCCAGCTATTCTTTTTGTCGGACTTAATAGATCGCCGAGCCTTCGCCCTCCAAATTTTAAAATTATTGTAATTTTCAGTTGTAGGGGAAGTCAGGAATCGTCTTAGAGCTGCCTTTCGGTCGGATCTATTGATAAAAGATTCTTCAGATAAAAGGAACTTTGTAGGTTTTGGGACGGACTTTGGTATCGTTTTTTTGGCAATAGAAGTTATCGTTTCAGTGAATGTTTTAATTGGGTCATCGAGGTTAGTGAATTTTTCTACAGTAAGCTCCTCGTTGCACAGGTGTTTAAATTGGCCCCAATCCGCCCTGTGCACATTCCATCGAGGAAGTGGTTTATCAAGAGGGGTCCCAATATTCCGAAGAAAAATAGGGAAGTGGTCACTCCCACATAGATCATCATTTACCCTCCAGTCCTAATCGAGTAAAATGGATGGATGGCATAATGATAAGTCTATGTGGGTACGAAAGCCTGTAGCAGGATGTAGATATGTTGGGGTATTATTGTTAAAAAGACACAGGTTGTTTTTATCTATAAATTCCTCAATACGTCTTCCTCTCTCATCTGTGTTCGGGGAGCCCCACAGACTGTTATGCCCATTAAAATCTCCGAGAATTATGTATGGTGCTGGGAGTTGCGAGACGAGGTTATTAAGTTGCTCACAAGTGAAAGCAATACTCGGAGGAAGATAAATTGAACAGACAGTTACTTGTCTGTGTAAAGTTGCACAGACAGCAACAGCCTGTAAATTTGTGTTTAACGTGATAATTCTGTGAGGAATACTTTTATGGATAGCTACAGCTGCGCCACCCCTGTTTCCTACCGTTGCGATGCTATTGTAGAGCGAGAAATTTCTGAAAGTAATTGGGTTTTTTTAGCATGACCTCCTGCAGGCAGAATAAGGCAGGTCTAAATTCTTTAGATAAATTTTTTCTCATTTTCCTAGAACTTTACTTCATGTATCTACCTTGCATATCTCTGCACATTTGACTGGTTTGTCTGGTTGCTGTCGATTAACACTGTACTGTCTAGCATTACTTCACACTTTCTTAGTTTAGTTGACAGTGGTGTTCAACGACGATGACGTTGCCGGCTTCAAATTTTTTTTTTTTTTTTCAGTAATCATCAAAATATATACTATCACTTTATTTATCATGTAACAGAAGTATTTTTTTCCTGTATAAACAATGCGGATACTAGTATTTGGACACTTTGGATCAGTTTTGGTACGTTATGAATGTTAAAATTGTTTTTTAACACCCTTTTTCAGCTTCATTTGTATTTTTTTGTGAAAAACATTAAACTATATCGATTTGTGTTGAGTGCGTTGTAGAACCATACATCACATGTTTCTTATTGAAATAAAATGGTACATTATTGATGGGAAGATTCCTGTAAAATGGTGAAATATATATAAAATTTCAAAAACCAAAAACCAAAAAACAAAACAAATACAAAAAAAACATTATTTCGATATCAATTCAGCAATAGATAAAGTGTATGATTCACAATTAACATAAAAACAACACAGATTACTCACACAATAATGGGACTTTATTTCGTTCTGAAATGTACAAGGTGAGTAAAACCAGGCATTCCAGCAGGATAAGGCTGCCTTCCTTGAATGTTATTTTATTTTTACACCTGTTTTGCCCTAGGGATTCGTATTTAAAATCTTGTATTATGTTTATTGTGGAAAAGTTTTCCTGGAATGTTATTTTATTGTTTAAAAATCTATTTATCCCTAGGGAATAATAATTAAAATTTTGTATTATGTTTATTGTGTCTAATAGAAAATCCAATGCCTACGCTATCGGGAGACATGAATATTTATTCACAGTCGAGGCGTCATGTTCCCCAAGAATATAACCCAAGTGAACAAATTTGAATGTCTTCCCCAGGAAATGGCAATAAACACTTATTACAATGTCCCGATAGACTTCATTAGTTACTTTAGCGTCTCTCGTTGAATTTTAAGATAGATAAATGAGAATAGAAATCACTAATGTAATCAATTCATCAATATAATATAACTGTTTTCAAAAACAATTATGAAAATTAAAAAAAAAATTAAAAAATTGCTTAGGAGTCTCATGGGTTGACAATGTCAGAGCTTCCCGACTTACACAGAGCGGCCTGGGCTGAGAGTGTCGAATCACACACCTCGGCTCTCCTCCCGAGATAACATGGCCCATCGTATGTTATCCAGAGTAATAAAGTGTAAAGTGGCTTTAGCCATGACAGCACAGACCGGTCAGCTTCTCAGCTTCCCGAATTACACAGACCGGTCAGCTTCTCAGCTTCCCGACTTACACAAAGCGGCCTGGGCTGAGAGTGTCGAACCACACACCTCGGATCTACACCTGAGATAACATGGCTGGATCTCTAACCGACTGAGTTATCCGGTGATTACCGACGCTGGGTCTCTAACCGACTGAGTTATCCGGTGATTACCGACGCTGGATCTCTAACCGACTGAGTTATCCGGTGATTACCGACGCTGGGTCTCTAATCGACCAATCAATCGGGTGATTACCGACGCTGGATCTGTAACCGACTGAATTACCCGGTGATTAACGACACAATGCATACTGGTACAGGATAGTTATACAAGTTTTCGAACAGTACAGTTGTCATCAAGGCGCTTTATAAAAATGGAGATATATTCAATTCATCTTCTCGGTACAATTTCAGGAGCAGGCAATACTAGAACGTAATACGTTTTCATGCGATAGTTATTAGACATTTAAAATAGAAAAGCACATGGGAATTCATTTCAGTATTAAAACCAGTAACTGTGTAGAGAGATATGAATAATATATTAATTTATTAGATCTATGGTATTGTTATAAAGAAGGTCTTCTTTGGTTTTCCATATTACTTTCCTCCAGTCTGACTAGATTATGACAGTTCTATGGTTCATTGGTATCTGCGATTAACCGGTTGGTGTAAACTTCTCCCTTATCATCGACACATTGTTATCCGAAGTTAATCTGATGGTATACCCTCTTGTCCCTGGAAAATGCATGTGTGGATGTTTTGTAGCATGGTTGCTTTCTTCCTTCCTTGTTACGAGTCGTTCTCTAACTCGACATGTTCGGATTTAAAAGATTGTTTCAAGAAAGTAAGACCAGGAAAATTAGACGGACATATCATTAAAACATTCTACAACAAGGGATATCACTATTGTTTTAATGAGTGTTTTCGCCATCTGGAAATCTGCGGCTCATTCAACTACGACAAGTTCACAGGACTTTGTGAACTGAACAGCAAGACCGTAAATTCTATAGGACTTACAGAAGACGCCGAATATGTATATAGCCTAGTCCCGACTGCCCAGGTAAGTTGATCTTTGTGACAGAACAGGGGATAAGATAGTGATTTAGGCGTAAAATAAATAATGGCTAATGAAGTGTTTGGTGAAAAAGGCTAAAACAGTTAAAACATATTATAAATCACTGTAAACTTTAAAGCTTACCTGCACTTAGCAAATAGTGTTGCTTATGAAATTTTATTCGTCCATTTCCGAATCGCTGTTAAAGATATATGTTGTGGATTTCTAAGACATACTCTATATTTTGCCTAGTTGTGGTATTTCCTTCCACCTTCGTACGTATTTTATTGCTTGTATGTTTAACATCTGTCATTTTGGGTTAAATCTACGCTTTCGTTTTCATAATAAACCCAGTAGTCCGAATGTGTCTTTTCATTATTAATCCCCGTAGTCCGAAAATGTATTTTCATTATTAATCCCCGTAGTCCGAATGTGTCTTTTCATCATTGATCACCGTAGTCCGAATGTATCTTCATAATTAATCCCAGTATTCCTAACGTGTTTTTTCAGTATCAATTCCCTGTAGTCCGAATGTGTATCTTCATCATCGATCCGAGTAGTCCGAATGTATCTTCATAATTAATCCCAGTATTCCGATTGTGTTTTTTCAGTATCAGTTCCCTATACCGAATGTGTTTTTTCATCATTGATCCCCGTAGTCCGAATATGTCTTTTCATCATTAATCCCCGTAGTCCGTCTGTGTTTTTTCATAGTTGATCAAAGTAGTCTGAATGTGTCTTTATAATTAATTCCAGTATTCCCAATGTATTTTTGCATATTTGATTCTGCCGTAGTCCGAAAGTGTCTTTTTTATCATTAAACCCTGTAATCCGAAAGTGTCTTTTTTATCATTAAACCCTGTA